>NW_025863038.1:50980-67719 GCF_002878395.1 Capsicum annuum
ATATATATATATATATATATATATATATATTCTAGACTATCTATTGTTGATTCTAAATTTGATATTTCTTCTTTTTATGCATTTATAGAGTTTTTACTAACTCCGGCAATTATGTTATACTATAGTCTTTCTATCGTTATTTTTAATTCTTTACATTTTTCAGATATTATTTGTTTTAATTCTTTATATTTTATAATTTCTGTATGTTATTCATCTAAATAATATTTATAATATTTTGGTGGATATTTAAATCTGATTTTATCATAATTAATAAATTAATCAAATAAATCCAAATATATACTACTTTCGATAACTTTAAACAGCATAGGCTCTGATACCAATTGTAGGGGGTGCGGATAACTTGGGTAACTTAAATATATCTATTAGGTGGATATCTAATAATTTTTATTTTTACTTTATTTATTTTAATTTTATTAATGTTGATATCTTTGGGGGTGATTATATGGTAATTCATTAAATGCTTTACTGTAATATTCTTTAGTTTTTTCTGTTAGTCTTTGTAATTCTTGTATATTATTTTGAATGTATTCTAAATATTCTATATCTTTTGTTTCAAAATATTCAATTAAATTTTCTTTCATAAGTATTTCTATTAATCTTGTTTCTTCTATGTTTTGTTTCCAGTATTTTAAATACTCATAGTCTATCATTTTATTCTAAAGTAGTTGTTAGTTTACTAATTTCTGTGTAATATTCTATTCTGATTGTACTGTAATTTATATCTGAATTAAGGTTATTAATACTATTAATTATCTCTCCTTCTTCTTTTCTTAATGAGTTTTTTATGTTATATAAACTATTATCTGTCCTTTTTTCTAAATTTTCTAAGGTTTCTTTTATCCATATTAATTTTTCTTTTAGATTTTTCATTATTTCTTTGAGTCAGTTTCTATAATTAATTTCTTCATATAGGTTACTTTGGTTTTCTCTAGTTTTTCTAATATATTCTAATCTGTATAATATCCATCTGAGTAACAACTGTCTAAATATGAGCAGTAGCTTTCATTCTATAGGTGTAAGTTTTCTATAGAACTTAATAAATCTTCATTAAAATTAAATACCTCTTCGTATATAATTTTTCTTATATCTACTATTTCTATATTTTTAAGTACATACAAAACAAGTATTTTAAATTTATCTATCATTCCATCAGATAAATAGGTAGTCATGCTTTTTCATATGATGTTATTTTCAAAATATTCCCTTCAATTGTACACATAACAAAATATGATCATTTTAGATTACTATATGCTAGATTATTCTTAAATAACATGTTCTTTGGTCACTATTAGCATGGTAATCTGGATACTTTTCCCTTAAATAGCGCCTCTACTCTGGCTACTCTCCTATCACGGCTTTCTTGCCTCACCGATTTTACCTTTAGGATGGCATAGTTCTTAGGGATTTTTATCCTTTTCCACTTTGCTAATAAACTTCTCAACATGCTATTTCTCAAATAATTCTACTATAAAGTAACTAACATGAATTTATTTTATCATATCATGATTGTCAGGAATTTATGAATTTAGCTATTCATAATCGTAAATAAATATACATGTTCTGGTAGGTTTGATAATTCTGGGCTTTGTTTATCCATAGCTTTTCCTTGAAAATATATCTACTTCTTATTAAATATTCAAAAGTTTGTTTACAAAGGAGGAGGCTTGCTTTCAACACATGAAAGTGTTGCCTCTAACTGAGCAAATGCTCTGCTATTTATAACCTAAGAATGAAAACACGTATACTATTTTACTTTACACCTGTCCTAATATAACTTTACACGTTTCCTATATACATTTATCCTAAAAAAAAGTCAATAATGGCAAGTACTAAAAGCTAATAAATGAATAAAAGAAAAGTCAAAAAGTCTACCCTAGAAATAGTAAAGCTATTAAATGTTTACATGATTCACGTATCTTATTTTTCAAAAAGTTAGCTTTTTCTCCATATGTCGCTTTCTTTCTTTAATATTTTTGTCTCCTTGTCTTTCTATTATTGCTCCGTTGATTTTTATCTTCTAGCTGGCGTCCTTATCTTCTTGGTTGATTTTTTCTTTTATTCTAGCTGGACTTCTGGGATAATATTATCTTCTCCATTACATCTCGAAGATTGATGGTCTGGATATTTGTGTCCAATTATCTTGCAATATCTTGTTAACAATCTATCTGAAATAAATCCTTTCCTAATTGCTCTTACAGTAGATTGTTTTTCTGGGTTAAGTAACGTCATTATCCATTGTCTAACATCTTCCATATATGTTTGTCGTAGTTCTCTTGAATTTGGATAAATCATTTGATGATCTCTTGAATAATAGCTCCATATTGGGTTTCATTGATATAATTATTTTCTAATTCTTGAATAATTGTAGCTATTCCAATAAGTCATTTATTTGCGTAAAAATTAGGTATCTTGATTTTAGGTATCTCTGGCTGCTGTACAATATCTTTTGGTATAATCATATCTCTGGTTAATACTATTTTTACAACTTACATAACTGGTTTGATCTCGTCATATAATATCTCTGCTGGTGCAGTCTAAAACTTTATATAAAATAGATTTCCTTTGGTTACTCTTTTATAGGTGGTGAATACTTTACGTAATTCTTCTATAGCTGTTAGCTCTTCTCCATCTTAGGTATATACGGTATTTAATAATCCATAGTCGAAACAAGTTTTTATTAAGCTTGGATTGGTTTTGGGTAGTGCAATTAGCTTGTTGTAACCTTGCAATTTTTGGGATATATAGTTTGTGTTTGGTTCTTGGATATTTGTAGCTCTGGGGTTAAGGTTTAGAAAAGTTTATACTTTGTAGATGTTTTCTATATATCCTCGGGCTATATGGTTATAAGCTTTTTTATCTTGGTTCAAACTATCTCGATATGTGGTAATTTGTGGGGGTATGTACAAGGGTTCTTTTTGTGTTTTTGGTATAAATGATTTTTCAAATATCATAATCATGTTCATGTTCTGGTATCTTTGTCCACTGACTCCTTTTCTTGTACCTGTAATTGTAGATTGATAAACGTTATGGGTTTTATGGAGTGTCCCAACGTCTCCTTTTAGCTCTGGAATTTTAATGTCTTCCGATCGACATAGCTCTGCACATTGCTGAATTAGCTGATTCATAACTTTAGACTTCAGTTTAACTTCATTAGTCTTTAGCTTTTCTATTTCATTACTCATACTGTCCACTTTCATTGAAAGCGTAGTTAGGGTTTTAAGTATTTTTTCTAAAGCATCATCTTTTAATATATCAGTCACTAGTCTCCGAATCTCTTTCGTTGTAACTGAATATTTTATTTTCTTTGTTAACCACCAACGTACCTGTGTATTATCTGTCTGTACAATAAATTTGTTATATACAATATATGGCTCAAATACTAATAAACATCTATATAATGAACATAACTCTTTTCTATTTATTTTCCATTTTATTTCTATTTCACTAAACGTACCTGAGTAGTATCTATAATGATGTTCTAATTTTTCTTCTTCATATCTATATTTAAGTACTCCTCCATAGCTATATTCACTAGCATCTTCTTCTACTATATATATAAATTTTTTATTTTCGTCTGGAAATTGTAATTTTGGTAACTCTTTACAAAGTATTTTTATTTTCTGGACTTGTTTTTTATCTTCTTCGTTGTATTTCTATTTTATGTTCTTTTTTAATTTTTTATGTAAAGGCTTTAAGTTTTCTGCTAATTTTGGTATATATTCTCTTACTTGGTTTACTAATCCTAAAAATGATTGTAATTTTTTTTTGTATCCAATTCTTCTTTTGAATTTACTATTTTTTTTACTATATGTTGTTGCATTTTTACTCCACTTTTATCTATTTGTATTCCTAAAAACTCTATCTGGTTTTTCATAATTTCGGCTTTCTTTTCACTTAAACTTATTCCCGATTTTTCTATTATATCTGTAACTTGTTCTAATAATTTTAAGTGTTCTTCTTTAGTTTTTGTATTTAGTAGTATATCATCTATGTATACTATACAATTAGGTAATTGTTTAAAATAACTATCCATAAAATGTTGGTATCTACCTGGTGCATTTTTATATCCAAATGGTAATACGTTCCATTCATAAAATCCTTGTGGTACCGTAAATGCGGTTAATTGCTTAGAATTTTCAAAATAGCATTTTATTTTTTCTATTCCATGCTTAATTAAATGGTGTCACGTGAATTAAAATGAAAAGGTAGCAAAAAAATTAAAATTTAATTTTTCTTGGTAGGGTGTTTTGTGCTTCATTTATTTGTACCGGCTAAAAATTAAAATTTTGATCATTCAGATCTTAGCTCAGAACTATGTATTTAATTTTTTTTGTTTGAATACAATCATTTAGATCTCAATAAGTGTACTACTCTCATACTCTCTTTTAGACATAGATATGATTATTGTAAAGTACTTCATCCAACTATTTTTAATTTATCATTTTGTATCTATTTTATTCTTGTTATTAAATATTATTTATTATGTAATACTTAAATGACTTATTATAACTAATTAGAAGTGAAATAGTAAAATTACTACAAAAAGTTCTTGTAAAATAAATTAAGTGGGCCTCAAATAAGTCATCAAGTTAATTTAAAACATCTAGAGTCAACGTATCATGTTGTCTCTATTTTACATTTTTATGAAATAATATTAATTTTATAATGGTTAGAAGACCTATAATAATTAATTGAGGATGATATAATAAAATTATGATTGAAGCAGCGAAACAGACATGTCACTCATAATAACTAATTAGAAGTGATATAACAAAGAAACAACTATAAAAAATACTTGTGAAATAAATTTAAATGGACTCATATAAAATGTTAAGTTAATTTAAAACATCAAAGTTAAATTATCACTTTATGTATATTTTATTTTTTTATTCAATAATATTAATTCTTTAATACTTAGATGACTTATAATAATTAATTAGGAGTGATATAGTAAAATCACGATTTAAGAAGTTGAAGCACGCATGTCATAAATGACTATTTTACTATTTTTAATTAAATATTATAAATTTTCTTATACGTAAATTACTTATAGTAATTAATAAGGAGTAATATAGTAAAATGGCGGAGAAAGCATGTCAACGAAAAGCAGCTTGCTGCCCAACTCCCTCTTATATAATAAACTAGATATCGAGGGGGCCGTGCCTAGCACGAGCCCAATATATATAATTTTTTTGTCTCAATTTATGTGTTACAAATAGAATTTAGATAATCAGTCATATTTTTAATACGATTTTAGATATTTTACTTTGTTAACTATTGTAATTTATAATAAAAAATTTTAAATAATATATGTTACTCTCCTTATCCAAACTTTTGCAGTTGTAATAGTCAAATATATTTTAAAAGTAATTTAAGTTTTTATTTATTCTTATTTATAATACTTTTTCATCTATTCCAATTTAAGTGGCACCGATATAATTTCGAGAGTCAACAAAACATTTTATGTCTTTTAAATTTTTTAAGTTGTTAATTATTGCGATCTATAGTATTTTTTACATATATTTTTTTCGAATATATAGTAAATTAAATTTTTTTAGATATATTAAGTTGTATCTATTGTAATTTATAATACTTGTTATGTAATTTTCAAATAATGTATATTACTCTTCTTGTCCAAACTTTTGTGGAATTGATCGTCAATTATATTTTTAAAATAATTTAAGTTTTGAATTATTCTGATTTATAATAAATTTTTTTCTATTCTAATTTATGTGGCACAATGCTTAAATGGTCATAATAATTAATTAGGGGTAATTTAATAAAATCATGATTGAAGCAGCGAAACAGATATGTTTTAAATGTATTTATAACTAATCAGAAGTGATATAGTAAAATTAATATAAAAATACTTGTGAAAAAAATTTAAATGTGTCTCATATAAGACATCAAGTTAATTTAAAACATCAAGAGTTAATATCATTTTATGTCTATTTTACTTTTTTTCATTAAATATTATTAATTTTTTAATAAGATAACTTATAATAATTAATTAGGGGTGATATAGTAAAATTACGGTTGAAGAAATTGAAGCAGACATGTCATAAATGTCTATTTTACTTTTATTTTATTAAATATTATTAATTTTATAATACGTAAATAACTTAGAATAATTAATTAGAGGTAATATAGTCATTCGATTGGAAGCAGACACGTCGACAAAGAGGTGACAGCTTCTCACACTTATTAATAGTACTAGTTTAGGTATACACGTCTTGCGCGTGTACCTCACTTTAATGAGTTCAAACATTACATTAAATAGAATATTTATTTTAATAATAAAGATGAATATAATAATTAAATTTAATATCTTTTGAGTATGTAAAGATGGAGAATTTATTTATTAAACCAAATCTTTACCAAAAACATTTTTGAAAGTTGATGGACATTCATCTATCATTTGTAAATTACAACAAAACAATAAAATGATAGATACATCAAAATAATACAATTAAATCTAATCTTTACACATAAAAATTTTCTCAAAATCATTCGACACTCATCTACCACACAAAATAATACGATAACATAGATATCAAAATAATATAACTAAACCTATCCTTTACATAAAAAAATTCTTCAAAGCCAATCAACATTTATCTATCACTTATAAACTGCAACAAAATAATACGATAAAAGTGATATTAAAACTATACAATTGAACTTAAATTTTACACACAAAAATTTCTCAAAGCCGATCGAGATTCATCTACAAACTGTAAACTACCACAAAATAACAAACTAATAGAGATATTATGATAATACAATTAAACCTAACCTTTGCGTAAGAAAAAAAATTCAAAGCTGACGCATATTCATCTAGGATCTGTAAATTAAAATAAAACAATAAGATAATAAAGCTATTAAAACAATACAATTAAACTTAATCTTTACACAAGAAATTCTTCAAAGACAACCGACATTCATCTACGACCTGTAAACTATACAAAAAATATATAATAATGATAACAAAGTTTCAATTTTGATCCAACTAATTTTTATCTGAGCGAAAATTTTGACCATAAAAAATAATTTTGAATGAAAACAGTGAAAAAGTTGAGAGTTAGAAAATCAATCATCCACCAATCTAGACATGCAATCGAATCAAGTTAGATGAGCATCAAGCATATTCTCCTAATAGGCAAACCGGTTTGGTTCTCTAGTTTAACATACATCTCAATATTTATAGAAAGTGATTCGCATGGCATCATCAAATGATACAAGTCCTAGATAAGAATCTACAACGCACTAGAACGTCCTTGTTGATGATTCATTACTCCGACAGCATCTAGGGTTCCTCAAACAATGTTATATCTCACACCGAGTAAATCCTTAACCCTTCCCCTCTTACTAAGACTACAGAATGTTCTTGTGAATTATGGCCAATACCGAGTATATAAGCAGTGATTTCAAATCCAGAGGTTAATAGTACTTTGACAACTTTACGTAAGACAGAGTTTGGTTTCAATATTTATAGAAGCCTTAATAGAATCCTATTTTAGGAGTATTTTTATAATTGAACAGTAGAAAGAAAAATATTAATTAATTCTCCTACCATATATTTTAGGAGTCTCATATAATTTAGAAAGTCCAGTAGAAAGAAAAATATTAATTAATTCTTCTACCATATATTTTAGGAATACCATCTATTTTAGGAAGTCTAGTTAATATAATAAAAATAATTAAATAATAAATTTTAAAAAAACAATGAAAAGACAGATTTGTCTAAAGAAGAATCTTTTAATGAAGGATAAAAAGTTCAAATCACTTTTGTAAGGGTCTTCACACTTTTAATATATTATATAGGTATAGATATAGATTATAGATATAGATTATAGATTATAGATTATAGATTATAGATTATAGATTATAGATAATAATATAATAATAAGTAAAGTAATATAATAAGAGAATATATAAGAATCATATCTTATGCTATGTCAACCATATTTGTCAATAAAATATAAAAGCGTATTTTTCCCTCATATAAGAAGAATAAATATATGTTATTATTCTTTTCAATTAGAGATTCCAAAGTTTCACCTAATCGAGTCATTACAGTTCAAATTCCTTCATTAAATTATTATCTACTTTAATATAAGTATTTTTTCAATTAAATTTTTAATATAAATAGGGAAAAGGGTCAAATTTATCTCTCTACTTTGAAAAATTGGCTAAATATATCATTCATCATACTTTGGAGCCAAATTTACCCTCGCTATCATATTTTGGGGTCAAATTTACCCCTCTACTTTGAAAAATTACCTAAATATACTTTCGCTACTTTGGGGTCAAATTTACCCTTGATGTCATACTTAGGGGTCAAATTTACTCTCGTTATTAAGAAACTTTTCGTATGTACCCTTTTTTATAGAAAATTTAAAATCAATGTAAAATGTTTCACTCTTTAGAAATAAAATACACCTTAATTTAATTCGTCCGATCCGACTCGAGCCACAAAAAAATACAAATAAATATACTCCCTTTAGTTCTATTGGTCAAATTTTTTCAATGAGATTAAGCTACTTGTTGATATTTATCAATGCATAGTCATGAAAAATTGATTTGCATCAGTGCTAATACAAAGAAATACATCCCTCTCTTAGTTCATGGATCTGCATCAATGTAAAACTCATGAAAAATGACAATTGATGGTCAAATGCAATAGATTAGGATCATTGAATATTTTTCTGGATGATTGAGTTAAGAGATCTCCCTATGTGTCAATCGTGACATCTCTTCATTCATATATCTTTATATGCAATTTTTATCTACACAATTTTTTCATCATGTCATTTGCTCAGAAAATTTATTCATAGATTCTAGAATCTAGATGCACATAGAATGCATACCAGATTTTGAAATTTGAACATAACCAAACAAGAGCAAAGTTTATGCTAATAGACATTTTTTCAAGTTTCATGCTTCTCCGTTACCTCATTATGATTTACGTTTTATTCATTTGTAAACAACTTACTAGCGTTGCAAGTTGAAAGAGAAGTATCTTTGTTCGTTGGAAAAATTCGACCAACCGAACTGTAGAAGGGATATATTTGGTTGTGTATTTTTTGTAGGTCGGATCGGGCGAATTAGATTAGGGTTGATTTATTTTTAAAAATTGGGTAATTTAATATTGATTTGGACTTTTCTGTTAAAGAAAGGGTAAGAGTGAAATTTTTTTTAACAATGAGGATAAATATGACCCCGAAATATGAAATCGACGGTAAATTTGGTCCCAAAGTATGACGAATGATATATTTAACCTATTTTCCAAACTAGAGGGGTAAATTTGGCCTCAAAGTATGATAACGAGGATAAATTTGGCCCTAAAATATGACGAAGAGTATATTTAATCAATTTTTCAAAGTAGAATGAGATATAAAATCATCTCACGCTTATTTAGTTTGGTTTACAATAGAATTACGAAAGTTGCGGTAATAATAATAAATTAATTAATTTAAAAATATTTTGAATGTTTTGTTGAAAGACAAACCGTCACTCAACTTTTACGGGGTAATTTTGTAACATAACTTTAACTCGAATATTAAGAAATTGAATTTTTCTACTTGCAACAAAAGTAATAATTTTGGAACAAAATTTTTCAGATTCATTTATGCTAGTATTTTAATTTCTACGTATGGGTTTTGGTCAATTCGTGATAGATAGGTTATTTTAAATTGAATTTATATTTGTTCAACTAAAGTAGAATAAAAGTAAAAAATTATTAGCATCAAATTTGGATTTTGAATTTGAACGGGTTGGATCAGATCGATAATTTTAATTAAACTTATAATTAATTTGATAAAAAAATAAAAATAGTAAAAACAATTCCCAGTGGAAGTAATATTTCCTGGCATATGTGATTTTTGTGTTAGTAAGGGTAAATTTTGGTAATTTATATGTTAAAAAATATAGTTAAATGCCTTTGATCCAAATTTGATCCAAAAAAGTCATTGACACATGACTGTTTATGATACGAAAATTAGATTTAGCGTAATATGATGATATCAATATCGTCGCCTTAAACCTCGACTAGGTTTGTTAATTAGGTGAAAAATACTTGGGAGATTGAATTAAGGGTGACACAAAAGTTTCAAAATTGAGTGTAGGTAACTCAAGTCTTAATTATTGAGTGTAAGTGACTATTTTTAGATTAATGATTAAGAAAATTAATTTCATATCCCCAAGTTTTGGGACTTACACTTTGGTCCATCTATATGAAACCCTAAAGCAAAAAAAGGCGGGGGGAATTCAAGCTTTTTCTTCTCCATTTTCTCTCTCCTCGCATTTTTTCTTCCATTGTTGTTGTTGCTGCTGCTTTTCTTCTTCTTCTTCTTTTTCTTCATCATCTTCTTCATCTCCATCTTCATCATCTTCTGTTGCTGCTTATCGTTACATTGTTGATGTTGTTGTTGTTGCCGCTACTACTGCTATTAGATCAAATTTTTAGAGCCAAGTATGATCATATATCAGTGGGCATTACTTATAGGTGATTTTGGTAAGTAAAATTAATGATTTTTAATTTAATTTCTCGTCTAGTATATCTGCTATTTTTTTTAGCAATTTTCACTGGCATAACCAACATCTGTTGTATATGACTATAACTGTTATTGGATTGTTTCCACTATTGTTAAAGTATTTCCAACAAATGAGTCATCTATTGAAGGAGATGACCAACTTGTTGGATTCATGTTACAGGAGCTCAATCCAATAGATAAGTCATTTGTTGCAATAGATTAGTCATTTGTTGCAACAAATGACTTTCTAATTGGATAGAGCTACTGGTTCTGAACATACATCCAACACATAGGTCATCTATTGCAAAAGATAAGTCATCTGTTTCAACAAATGACCTATTTATTGGGATAATGACATTGTATCAACTTTACTATTCTATAATTATGAATATTTTAAACAAATTTATTTAGGTACCATTAATGGAGGATTAAGTAACAATTGGTGTTGATTATCATAGTGATGTTGTCAAGGAAAAAATAATATCAAAGTACATCAGTTCGAGGAATAAGTTATTAGTGGCCCGTTAAATAGCCAATTACAAGTTTAGTTTCACCGATCATGGTGATGTTGTCATGGTTGATCTTCAGAGAAGAATTTATATATGTAGAGTTTTTAACTTGTACAAAATATAAAATATGTTGACCCAAGCAAACCAAAAAGAAGGAGAATAAAGAGTGATCAATTAACTAATTCAATTTAAAATACTTTATATCAAATCATGATTAGTAATAAACAAATTGATTTAACTATTATTACCTTTTAGTTTTGAAATTTCCAGGCTTTGGCCGTTACAAAATTTCGTAAGTTTGAGCCTTTTGTTGATCATACAACACACCATACTAGTCATATGGTGTGGATATGGGTCTAAGACCTTAGTCGTATGTTGGTCAGTGTCATATTGGCCAAGTTCAAGACTCCATATGAGTCATATAATCATGATACGAGAGGTATAGTGCCCAACCATATGTTGTCCAGTATCTAGCCTTTGATGTTCTACTTAGGGTACGATTTGGAGGGTACTAGTTTTATGGTGATAGTACGAGTTAGACGAAGGAGTCGTATGTTGGACAGAATATGGAGTCCAACTTTTTAATCAAGTTACGAGTAAGAGTTCCACTCGTATGTTGTGGATACGAGTTTAGGGGCTCAACTATACCTTCCTATGTTCTTTTTATGCCTTTTAAGCTGAGGGTATTTTTGATATTTCCCACCCAAGCCCTTAAGACCCCATGTATTATAACACTATTTGGTCCCTCATTTTACACTTTAGAAGATTGAAACATTCTCTAAAATCCTTTCAAGAAGATTGAGCTAGGGTTTCTTCAAGGTGGTAATCTAAAGGCTTAAGGATCAAAATTTCTTCGTGAATCTTTGTAACTCAGGTATGTGACTCTTCCTTCATTGTTGGTTCACAAAAAATTATATATTTTAAATAGTGTTCGTGGTTCATTAATGGTGGTTTTGAAATCCATGGTTGAGGGTTGAATGTATATTGTTAAGTATTGTTCTCTCATGATTTAACTTGTGTTCATACATGTTTTAATAATGGTTTTGCACATGTGGGTTCTTGGAAAGTGTGATTTTAACTAAAGGAGTCTTGGTTAACCCTAACTTGATGGTTTATGGCTTGAATAATGGTTTGTTAATGGTCATGCCTTTAACCTATTTGTGAAAACATTAATGAGAAGAATCTTGTCACATATGAATTATGTTTTAAACTAATAATTGGCATAAGAATGTTAATGAAGGATGAATGGTTTGTAAAGTCTTGATGACCATAAATTGAATTGAATTATAATTTAAACTAAGGCATTGGCCTAATAATATAAATGGTTGATAAATAGTTTCATGAAGACCTTGTGGGTCATAAATTTATTGGAATTGAAAACTTGGTGGTTTAATAGGCTAAATGGGTTCGAGTCTCTAAAGATTGAATTGAATTGATCTCTTTGTATAGACAATGGCTTCGAGTCCCAAAGTTGATGATAAAGGTTAATGGCATGTTGAATGCTTGCAGGTGGGGATGGTATAACGATTCCAATGGGATGCCTTTGGTAAGTAATTATATTAATGCTTATGCATATGTGTAAAGAATGTTTTAATTGGGCTTTAAAGCAGGATGTGTATCCAGGTTATGAAAATGGAGTCCGAAGGACTAACAGTAAAAATTATGCTAGTCGGTCGGTGCGGGTGTCTATATGACCGGGAGGTTCGAGTCCCCCAATGGATATATAAATGGGAGGTTCGAGTCCCCCATGTTATATACATTGGTTCTTAAGCCACCTTGATTATGCTGGGAGGTTCGAGGCCCCCATAATGGCATATAGGATTATGGATATTCTCTAGTTCGTGCGGCTATATGGACTGGGGCCCTTTCATCTAGGGGAGAGCTGGGCCCATATAGCCTATGAGTGCCTTGCTATATAACGGTTATGCTACACAACCCAGGTTAATTTTTTTTAGTTCATGCTAAGTCTTTCTCCCTATCCCAGCAATATATATGTGTATACATGTTATTACATATGATGATTCGACTTGGTTTTGAATGATGGCATTATTTTATTCCTTTATCCTTGAGTTACATGTTAGCTTCCAACTGCTAAACGTCTCTCGACATTGTATCCCCATGCAATAGAGGGGCCAGAGCTTCTTTTACCTTTCCTGCGTAGTGATCAGGTGTTTGAGTTGGTTCGTAAGTTAACATTGAAGTGGTGATCTTCCATACTTTGGAAGCCTTCATTTCATAGTCCTTATGTACTATGTTTCAGTCTTTATTTAGACTTGGTTTTGTCTATGGTCGGGGGCATGTCCCTACCGGATACTCTTTGAATTTAATTTGAGGCTTTGTCAGACTACTATTGGTATTGTCGGTATCGGTAGTAGTATCAGAATTGGTATTGGTATTGTCATGACGTCGATACCCAATAGTATTGTTTATGGTTATACTTTGATATCCTTAAATAATTAAGCTCGTATCTTGTTATATGTTTGAAATTCATCTGAATCTGAGGTTGTTGTGTTGACTAGGTTAGGTGAAGAGGTGATCTCCGATCCACGTGGGACTCAAGATACCCATCACGACCAGGACCTAGTTTGGGTCATGAAAAAGTTGGTACCAGAGCCTAGGTTTGGTGTCATTGGGTGTCTTACAAATACGGGTTAAGTGGAGTCTCTTTTATGGGTGTGTAGTGTGACACACTTATAAGAGAGAGGCTATGAGACATTTAGGAATGTTTCCCTTTCTTGTTGTCTTAATTTTGAGTTATAAATTTCAAGGTTTTGGATTCTTCTGATTTTTGTTTGCTCGTCTTTTATATCATGCCTCCAAGAAGATCTGATATCAATGCAAACTCTTCTGTCCTATCTAAGGACAATATGGACAGAGCTTGTCCAACTTGTGGGGTCCATACTCGGTCAAGGATTGCTGCATCTGACTGTCCTTATAGGGTCCCTCCTATCCCCACCAATCCTACTCTTGAGGGTGACACTCATACTCAGTTGCCTCCCGAGGAGGTTATAAATTTTGAGTTTTGTCGCTCCATTACCCTGATGACTTAATTGGTGACATCTAGATCACAATAGTCGGGTTCTACTGTTGCTATGGGTTTTTCTGATTCCAATAGAGTAGGACAATTTATGAGGCTGCATCCTCTAATGTTTACTAGTACAAAGGTTGAGGAGGATCCTCAAATCTTCATTGATGAGATAGAGAAATTTTTTTGGGTTATGCATGTTTTGGAGGTTGAAGGTGTAGAGTTTATTGCCTACTAATTAAAGGATATGGCGTATTAGTTGTACAAGAGTGGGAACGATCGATACATGGATTCATGTTTTGCTATGTCTCATGAGTTGATTCTTGAGAGTAAGGATACCTTGTTGATCAAAGCCATGGACATCTCCAGATTGGTTGTGTATATGTAGCAGGTCGAAGAGGAGAAAAAGAAATAGGCTAAACTTGGTGAGAGGTAGAGTTAGAAATTTTAGTATTCAGAATAGAGTGGGAGTCAACAGCAGAGTGAAAAGTGGTCTAATAAGAAGAGCTGGGGAGTCCTAACTCCTACTCGGCAGCTAGTGCTCCCTACCCAAAGCCATATGGAAACCAACGTTTTTGGGGTGGTGGTGCTTGATGAGTAGTGATTTTACCACTCATTTGCACTCAAAATTCGTATACATTACCTTGTTTTGGATAAATAAATGAGACATAATTGTGATTAAATGCACTAATATCCACTTTTTGCGGGCATAGAGTTAAAGGGATGAAAAGATGTGGATTGGAGCTCAAAATGATCAAAAAGGGAGCAAGAAAGTGCAACTCAAGACCTGGAGCAGAAGGGCCTCAGTTACCATAGTTGCGGTCTGCTGACCGCGATCGTGGAAGTCAAGAAGGGTCAATACATCGCAGTTACGTTTACCTATCGTGGTCTCGTAAGCTGCGGGCACGGCCATGCTGGTGCAATCGCGGCTTAGTGAAAGAGTTCAACCCAAGGGCAAATCTGGAAATGTACGTGTCTAATCCCAATATTGGACAAAAAGATCTAAACCCTTGATTCATGTATCATATTCCATCTTTCCCAGTTTTTTAGGTTTTAGCTTTTGTAGTTGATAAGACTCCATTTTGGGAGGAGAAAATATTGTATAATTTTTGGGTGAAGAATATATTAAAGACTTTCTAAGTGGAAGACTAGCTCACTTCCATTGTTGATTTGTGGAAGTTTTAAGTTTGAAGTAACATTCACTTAATCTTCAACAAGTCATTCCAATGGAGATTTTGGGTATATTTATGCTTATTTATCTTATGTATATCTAGATCTCCCTCTTGGGGTTATGTGTGAATAGGGTTTAAAGTGTGTATGGGTTGTTATTGATTAGCTTCTATTTAGTAGTTCATGCTCATGGGTTTTATCATTGCTAAGTGAATTTGGTTGGGATTTGATAGGTGAAAGCCCCAAATACCCACATGGGTATGATGAGTGAAAGCTCCATGCTCTAGAAAACCCAATGCTATCTTTGAAAGAAGGGTTTTGGGTGAAGTTTAGGAATCCATATCATCCTAGAAAGAGGGATGTGAAGACTAAAGCAATGATAGACAATCGTGTGTGCAGTTTGCTAAATTTTCACTATCTTAGACATAAGGGTGAATGTGAGGTTGACTACGCCATAGGTATCATCCTAGATATAGGTATGCGTAGATTGAGGTTGTGGTTACACCTATTAGGTATTCAAAAGAATCAATAGGAGAAAGTTTGATGTTTTTTTGAAAGACTAGCATCAAAATGCATAACCAAACCTACCCATATTTAGCTTACTAAATTGATGTTGATTACTAACACCCACATATCACTCCCTTAGTAATGCATAATCCCAAGATCCGTGCATAATTATTAAAACTCTAATTATTCTCCCCAAATTTGTACTAGATAAATCCAAAAAGAAATAGTAGTGTAGATACCTATCTCCCTCATTTTTACCTTCTTGTAACATTGGTTTAGATTTAACTCGTATCTATTATTTCGAAGTAACTTGATTTCCACACACATTTTTCCTTGGGGATTTGACCCCGACTTCAAATTTGGATAAATATATTGACAACAACCGTCTTTCACTTAAATTGACATGTAAGTTGAGCGTTATCAAAAAATGGCGCCGTTGTTGGGGAACAATTTGGCGTATTGAGTTATTTTGAAATTTTAGTTTACTTGGTTTAATTCAAACTTGTAAATATTTATTTGTGATTTTATTTGTTTCATGTGTTAGGTAGATTTTCTTTATTTTTGTTTATTTTTTACTATGACATCAAGGAATGAATGTGGGTTCGGTGGTTGGGAAGAGCATCTTGATAAATCATGTCCATATTGTGGTGGACCAACCCCATTTTTGGCAAAATTGTAGGCATACTCCTCGGAAAGAGATGCATGCACCATCTCAATCTTATAGGGAGTATATTTGTTCTCTATATAGTGGTAAAAATAGACATGAGAGCGATTGTACATATGCCCCCTCCCCTCATTATACTACCTCGGTTGCTAGTTCTTCTCATGACTTTGATAGGTCTTATGAGAAAGCAAGGGAAGAACGAAGCACAAAAAATATTGGTGTTGCAGAAATGCTTCAACATATATTGGAATGAGAAAAATCAATGGAGGATGAATTAGAACATTGGAGTGATTGTTTAAGTACCCCCC
>NW_025863038.1:70719-136465 GCF_002878395.1 Capsicum annuum
AAAGGATGGAAAGATATGGATTGGAGCTCAAAATGATCAAAAAGGGAGCAAGAAAGTACAGCTGAAGACCTGGAGCAGAAGGGCCTCAGGTACCGCTGTCGCGGTTTACTGACCGAGATTGCGGCTGTCAAGCAGGTTCAACACATCACAGTCGCATTTACTTAAGGCAATCGCGCAACCGCAGGCACGGCCATGCTAGTGCAATCGCAGCTTAGCAAAAGTATTCAGGACAAAGGCAAATCTAGAAATGTACGTGGCTGATCCCAATTTTGGCCAAAAAGACCCAAACCCTTAATTCATGTATCATATTCCATCTTTCCCAATTTTTTAGGTTTTAGCTTCTGTAGTTGATAAGACTCCATTTTTGGAGGAGAAAATATTGTATAATATTTGGGTGAAGAATATATTGAAGACTTTCTAAGTACAAGACTAACTCACTTCCATTAGTGATTTGTGGGAGTGTCAAGTTTGAAGTAACATTCACTTAATCTTCAACAAGTCATTTCAATGGAAATTTTTTGTATATCTATGTTTATTTATCTTATGTATAGCTAGATCTCCCTCTTAGGGTTATGTGTGAATATGGGTTAAAGTGTGAGTGGGTTGCTATTGATTAGCTTCTATTTAGTAGTTCATGTTCATGGGTTTTATCATTGCTAAGCAAATTTGGTTGGGATTTGATGGGTGAAAGTCCCAAATTCCCACATGGGTATGATGAGTGAAAGCTCCATGCTCTAGAAAATTCAATGCCATATTCGAAAAAAAGGTTTTTGGTGAAGTTTAGGAATCCATATCATTCTTGAAAGAGGGATGTGGAGACCAAGCAATGATAAATAATTGTGTGTACAGTTTGCTAAATTCTCACTATCTTATACATAAGGGTGAATATGAGATTGACTACACCATAGGTATTATCCCAGAAATAGGGATGCCTAGATTGAGGTGGTGGTTACCAATTATTGAACACATCTATTAGGTATTCAAAAGAATCAATAGGTAAAAGTTTGGTGTTTTGTTGAAAGATTAGCATCAAAATGCATAACCAAACCTACCCATATTTGGATTACTAAATTGACATTGATTGCTAACACCCACATATCACTCCCTTAGTAATGCATAATCCCAAGATCTATGCATAATTGTTAAAACTCTTATTATTTGTAGCCCCAAATTTGTACTAGAAAAACCCAAAAAGAAATAGTAGTGTAGATACATATCTCCCCTATTTTTACCTTCTTGTAACATTGGTTTTGAATTAGCTCGTATCTATTATTTCAAAGTAACTTAATTGCCACTCACATTGTTCCTCGTGGATTTGACCCCAACTCTAAAGTTGGGTTAATATATTGACGAAAATCGCCTTGCACTTAAATTGACCTATAAGTTGAGCATTATCAATGCTTCTAGGGAACAGAGTGCCCAATATCAGGCTAGTGGGTCCTAGTCAGTACCATCCTACTCTCCTTGCAGATTTTATGGTAAGCTTCATGATGGTCAGTATGATAAAGGAAGGAACTGATATTTTAGAAATGGTTATATTGGGCATATGCAGTGGGATTTTCCCTCTAGAGTTGTTTCTAGGGCCAACAGGGTCCCTATTGCTATCTTATCAGCTCCTGCACCAGAGGGTGCTATATCTGTTTTTGCTTCTGTTTCTGGCTCCGACACTGACCGGAATCGTTCGTATGCTTTTACTACTCGTTAGGAGTCTAATGCATCTTCAAATATTGTTATTGGTATGTTGAAACTCTATTCCCACAATATGTATTGTTTACTTAATTTGGAGTCCACTCTCTTTTATGTGACCCTATTTGTGGTTGTGTGTTTTGGTTTTGGTCCTGAGTGTCTGTCGGACCCTTTTTCTATTTTTACCCTGGTATGAGACTCTATGTTTATCAGAAGAATTTATAGGAGGTGTGTGGTATATGTTGGTAGTAAAGAAACTTTAGTAGACTTGATAGAGCTATACATTATTGACTTTGATGTGATTCTGGGATTGGACTGGTTGCACTCGTATTATGCTTCTTTAGATTGTTGGACCCATAAGGTCATGTTTAAATTCCCAAGTGATCCGATTATTGAGTAGGTGGATGGTTCCCTAGCTTCTAAGGGCAAATTTATACCATATCTTAGAGCTCGGAGATTAATTTCCAAGGATTGTCTCTATCATCTGGTCTAGGTTAAAAATTCTAATTTGGAAGGTCCTTCTTTGCATTCTATTTCTATGGTAAATGAATTTCCTAAGGTCTTTACTGTTGACATTTCTTATGTTCCTTCTGATAGGGATATTTATTTTGGTACTGATCTTTTTTTGGACACTCGTCCAATTTCTATTCCCCAATATATAATGGCTCCAGTTGAGTTAGGAAAACTCAAGAAGTAGTTGAAGGATCTTTTAGACAGGGGTTTCATCCATCCTAGTGTGTACCCATTAGGTACACCAATGTCATTCGTGTGTAAGAAGGATGGGTCCCTTCAGATATGTATTGATTACCAACAGTTGAACAAGGTAACAATAAAGAATAAATACCCTCTTTTGAGAATTGATGATCTCTTTGATAAGCTTTAGGGTACCAAATTATTTTCTAAGATCAATCTTCGATCCGGGTATCATTAGTTTAATATTAGGGAGGTGTATATCCCTAAGTAGCTTTTCATACTCGGTATAGGCATATGGAGTTCTTAGTGATGTCATTCGGTTTGACCAATGCCCCTACGGCATTCATAGGTTTGATGAATAGTGTCTTTCGTTAGATTTTGGATCTATTTATGATTTTCTTCATTGATAACATCTTGGTGTACTCTAAGAGTAGGGAGGATCATTCCAGTAACCTCTATCTTGTATTGCAGACTTTTAAAGATTAGCAGTTATATGCTAAGTTTTCTAAATATGAATTCTAGTTGAATGTCGTTACTTTGTTGGGCCATGTAGTATCTAGTGAGGGGATTATGGTGGATCCTCAAAAAGTTTTTGTGGTTAAGAAGTGGCCTAGACCCACGATACCAACCGATATTTAGAGATTCCTAGGTTTAGCCAGGTATTATAGGAGGTTTGTGGAGAGCTTTTCTTCTATTGTTGCTCCATTGACTAAGTTATCAGAAGAAGGTTAAGTTCTTATGGTCTGATTCTTGCGAGGGTAGTTTTGAAAAGTTAAAAAATAAGTTGACTTCAGCTTCGATCTTAACTCTACCTAAGGGTACAGAGGGATTAGTGGTCTATTGTGATGCATCCCAGGTTGGTTTGGGTTATGTATTGATGCAACATTATAAGGTAGTTGCTTATGCCTCTAGATAGTTGAAGGCTCTTGAGAAGGACTATATGAATCATGACTTGGAGTTGTAAGTCGTGGTATTTGCATTGTAAATATTGCATCACTATCTGTATGGGGTGCATGTTGATATCTTTTTGGATCATAAGAGCCTTCAGTATGTGTTCACTCAGAAAGAGCTTAACCTCAATCAAAGAAGATAGCTTGAGTTTCTAAAGGACTATGATATGAGTCTTCACTACCATCCAGGTAAAGCTAATGTGGTTGTTGATTCTCTTAGCAGGTTATACATGGGGAGTCTAGCTCATATGGATGAACATAAACAGTAATTGGTGAAGGATATTCACCTTTTGGCTAACCTTAGAGTTCTTCTCTTGGACTCTGAGGATGGTGGTGTGTTTGTGCAATAGGTGGTGCAATCATATCTTGGTTCAGAAGTAAAGGAGAAATAAGTATTACACCCTCTCTCGGTGAAAATCAAGGATGATGTGGGTAAGCAGAAGGTGATGGCTTTCGAGATTGGTGGTGATGGTATCTTGAGGTACTAAGAAAGTTTATGTGTTCCTGGTATTGATAGATTACGAGGCAGGATTTTGGTCGAGGCCCATGAATCCCGGTATACGGTTCATCCTGGTTCAGCAAAGATGTATCATGACCTTAAGGAGATGCATTGGTGGAACAACATGAAATGGGATGTAGCTGACTTTGTGGCTAAATGTATGGTGTGTCAGCAAGTGAAAGTGGAGCTCATGAGTCCAGTGGGCTACTTCAGGAGATTGAACTACCGGTGTGGAAATGGGAGAAAATTAATATAGATTTTGTTACCGGCCTTCTGTGAATGCGAAATCAGTGTGACTCTATTTAGGTCATCATGGATAGGATGACTAAGTCCGCTCACTTTTTTCTAGTGAGGATTACTTATTCGATCGAGGATTATGCAAAGTTGTTCCTTCATGAAGTGGTAAAGTTCCATTGTGCGTCTGTGTTGATCATTTTGGATTGTGGTACTTAGTTCTTTTCATATTTTTGGTGCTCTTTTCAGGGTGGTTTGGGGACTAAAGTGAGTCTTAGTATGGCTTTTCACCCATAGTCGGATGGGCAAGACGAAAGGACTATTCAAACTTTAGAGGATATGTTGTGAGCCTGTATGATTGACTATGGTGGTAGTTGGTTCGACCATTTGCCTTTGATTGAATTTGCTTATAACAATAGTTACCATTCTAGCATTGGTATGTCCCCGTTTGAGGCATTGTATAGTAGGAGGTATAATCTCCTATTTGGTGGTTCGAGGTTGGTGAAGTGGAAATGTTTGTCCTGGATTTGGTTTACCAAGATATAGAGAATGTGAAGGTGATTTGGGATAGGCTTAAGACAGCCCAAAGTTGCCAAAATTCCTATGCAGATGTGAGATAAAGGGACTTGGAGTTTGAGGTTGGAGATTGGGTGTTCTTGAATGTATCTCCGATGAAGGGAGTAATGCAGTTTGGGAAGAAGGGAAAGCTCAGCTCCTGGTATGTTGGCCTATAAGTGGTTTTGAGAAGGGTTGGTAATGTTGCATATGAGTTGGAATTTCCCTCTAGCATAAGTTCCATCAATCCGGTAATCTATGTGTCCATGTTGCAGAAATGTATGAGTGATCCTTAGTTGGTTGTTCCCTTAGAGAACATTGGTATTTCAAATTCTTTGTCCTATAAGAAGGTCCCAGTGAGGATCTTGGATCAGCATGTTCGTCGGTTGTGAGCGAAAGACATGGCTTTGGTGAAGGTTCTATGGAGGAACCAAAAGTCCGAGGAAGATACTTGGGAAATCAAGTAGGATATGATGTCCAAGTATCCATTCCTATTTCTAATAACAAAAAATGATACTTGAGGTATGTGTTGTTCTTAATATCTTATTTTCTGTCTTTGTTAGTGATAGATTGTGAATTCCTTGGCATTTTATTTTCTGTATTAAAGATAAGAGTAGAGACATTGGAGTCTAGATCATGCTTGTATAGCCTTATCCCATTATTCGAGGATGAATGATCCTAAGGGGGGAGACTAAAACTCCCCAGGCTTTGGCCCTTGAAAAATTTTGTGAGTTTGAGCCTTCTGTTGATCATACGACTCACCATACTAGTCGTACAGTGTGGATACATTTCTAGGACCCTTTTTATATATTGGTTTGTGCTATATTGGCCAAATTTTTTTATTGTTATGAGAAGACTCCATTCGAGTTGTATGATTATGATACGAGAGGTATAGTTCCTAACCATATGTTGTCTAGTGTCTAGCCTTTGATGTTCTGCTTAGGGTATAATTTAGAGGGTACAAGTCACATAGTGATGGTATGAGTTATGCTAAGGAGTTGTACATTGGACAGAATGTGTAATCCAATTTTCTGATCAAGTTATGAGTGAGTGTACCATTCGTATGTTGTGGATACAAGTTGAGGGGCCCAACTGTACCCTCTTGCGTTCTTTTTACATCTTTCAAGGTAAGGGTATTTGGGACATTTCTCACCCCAAGAACTTAGGACCCCATGTCTTATAACACTATTTGGTCCTTCATTCTACACTTTAGAATAATGAAACACTCTTTAAAAACCTATCAAGAAAATTGAGCTAGGGTTTCTTCAAGGTGGTCATCTAGAGGCTTAAGGATCTAAAGGTCTCCATGAATCTTCATAACTCATGAATGTGAATCTTCCTTCATTGTTAGTTCACAAAAAAAAATCATGTGCTTTAAACATTGTTCATGGTTCATTAATGGTGGTTTTGAAATCCATTGTTGAGGGTTGAATGCATATTATTGAGTATTATTCTCTCATGATTTAACTTCTGTTCATACATGTTTTAATAATGGTTTTGCACATGTGGGTGAATGGAAATTGTGATTAAAACTAAAGGGGTCATGGTTAACCCTAACTTGATGGTTTATGGCTTGAATAATGGTTTGTTAATGGTATGCCCTAAGCCTATTTGTGAAAACATCAATGAGAAGAATCTTATCACATATGAATTGTGTTTTGAACTAATACTTGGCATAAGAATGTTAATGAAGGATGAATGGTTTGTAAAGGTCTTGATGACTATAAATTGAATTATGATTTGAACTAAGGAACTGGACTAATTTGGTTTCATGAATACCTTGTGGGTCATAAATTGATTAGAATTGTAACCATGGTGGTTTAATTAGATAAATGGCTTCGAGTCCCTACAGATTGAATTGAATTGATATCTTTGTATAGATAATGGGTTTGAGTCCTAAAGTTGAATGATAATGGTTAATGGCGTGTCGAACGTTTGCAAGTGGGGTTGGTATAATGCTACTAACGGGATGCCTTTGCTAAGTAATTGGATTGATGATTGTGACTTTGTGAAAATAGTGTTTTAATTTGTCTTTAAAGAAGGATGTGCATCCAGGCCGTGAAAGTGGAGTGCGAAGGACTAACACTAGAAATCGTGCTAGCCGGTGCGGGTGTATATATGATCAGGAGGTTCGAGTCCCCCGAATAGATATATGAATGGGAGGTTCGAGCCTCCCATATTGTATGCATTGGTGCTTAAGTCACCTTGATTATGTTGGGAAGTTCGTGTAACGACCCGAAATTGCCTCCCAGGATGTCACATGGTGCTTGAGGCTACAAGTAGCCCCAAGCAAACCCTTTGAACCTGCTTCTACTAATAACACTCATTTCAAGATGAAATAATTCAAACACTAGCATAGTCATCTCATATGAAAGAAAATATGGAGAAAATGCTCGGTCTAAACTACCAACCAATACCGGAAACCTCAACACAACTACAATCTGATAACTAGTCTGACAAAGCCTCTACTAATCCATGAACTAGAGAGCCATTGGGACAGGTCCCCAACTGACTCGAAATAAACTGAAAGTACAAAAAACATTATCTCTCAAAATTCAGAAATGTCTGAAGATAGATCCTCGAACCATGAGGACTCACCATTGTAGGAATGTGGACAGAGGTACTCAAAAGTCACAGATGAGCTTGGGACTGAGCACCTAAACCTACCTTATAAGACAATGTAGCACATAGACGTATATGTGGATCAGCACTTGTGAATGTACTGAGTATGTGGAGGTGCATGCATTTATATAAAACAACATCAATACTTTTTAATCAAATCATGCATGCAATAAGTAATGACTCACATGGCTTGATAAGTATAAAATGCAAATCTCATGAATCATGTAAAATGGAACATGTAACACAATCTTGTGAGTCATTATACTTTCAGCTTTGAAATTTGTACCCTTCTCTTATCCTCATTACTCAAGGCTAAAGGAAACTTTAAGCAATACTCTCAACTCATGCATATGTCTCATGGAGAGTAAAACTTCTTCAATGCTCAAGAACTCATAACTCTTTTGAACTCAAATACTTGGAATTCAAAATCATATAACTTTGGAACATACTTGAAGGAATTTCATTCACATTAGGAAAATATCTCATTTCAAGCTTTAGGAAAAAATACTCATTTCAAAGCTTTAGTTTTCAGGGAAAATATTCTACTCAATGGAAAATACTTTAGTTTAGGGAGGTAACTAATTTAGAATTTTAAATGTCAAGGAAGGTTCTCTTAACCAACATAAACCATGCGAGCTACATGTAGTCCAACGGTTTGTCCTCCTAAGGAAGAGATCTCACATTAGGGAAAGGCGTCATACTCTTGCTAGGAAGTATAAACTTGGTCCAGTGATCACTAAACAAACTCGGCCTCAGGCCCAATATCAACTCAGTCTTAAGCCCAATAACAATCATGAACTCGGCCTCAGGCCCAACCTACGCTGGCATGTAGTTTTGGGGTAAGAAATCATAGTAACTTACCTGCTCGGTGCTAAATACTACTCCCTTTATATTATCTGCACTCATCTCGTAAAAAATCCACTTTTGGAAATAATCTTGTGGTTTAGCACGAACCCAATAATCAAATAAGTAATCTCATGTAGTAGAGTGGATTTCAAAACTCAATGACCATTAGGTCAAAACATTTCTCAATAATCTCAGAATACTCAAATCATGGGTGCTTATAGCACATTAGTTCATAAAATCTCAAGTCTCAAGTAGGGCTTAATAACCCATAGTTCAATCTCAAGTTAAAACTCATCAAAAGCATAATAGATAACATATAGATTCATAACTCATGTAGAAATCTGGAAATTTCAGCAATTTATCTCAAAATCTCAACATACTCACATACTTCAATATTTCAAACATTTCAACTATTAACTTCTGAAGGATTAAAATCATGGGGTATAAACCCAACTGCAATTTCGCAAGAAAACATGTAAAAATCATGCCATTAGACTCTTAATTCAAGGAAAACATCAAAAGCTTGCAACCAAATAACAATGGGTGAAAACCCCCAATTCAATTTCATGTAAAATCTCATAAATTACAGAGAATTGTAGTTTAAATAAGTCTTTAGGCACAAGGGTGAAAGGATTACCCTTGTTCAAAACCCCACATACCTTGAATTAGAAGCTTTGGATGAACTCTCACTTTTGGGACTCTATTCATACTCTTGAATGAGGGTTCTTGAAGCCCTTGACTTGGGAACCTTGAATCTTGACTCAATTTAGAAAATCTATAGTGGATTCTTCAGATTATTGGAAGAGGTTTTGGATACTTAGAGTTTTTGTTGAGAGAAAACTTGAGAGAGACTTAATAGAATGCTAGTAAATGACCTGGATTTGGTGTTAGCACGGTTTAAGAGGCTTGAAAAATGTCCAAAATGCCCTTTTTAACTTCTGTACGAAGCTAAAAAAAATTAAACTGGAAACCCTATTTCATGGGCTACCGCAACGTGCCACTATCGCAGAGTTCCACTAGAAATTGACAATTGTCAAATAGACCCTTTCCGCGATGCGTCAAGCACCAAAGTCATACTGTTTTACGACTAGGACTTAAATAGCCATAACTTCTTACCCGGGTATCAGATTTGGGCGAATCTTATATTGACGGAAAGCATATCGAATTTCTCATGTGATAAAATGTCAAAATTGGGGAAATTCTATATAGTTAATATGACACTCACTTAGGAAGTAACTTCTCAATCTTTTAGGGATGAAATTACACTTCACTTGACATGTCTAAGGCTCAGACTATGAGGAAACTTTGTGGGGTCTTACTATATCTCCCCCAAGGAAATATTCATCCTCGAATGTCGCTAGTTAGACTAGGAACATAGGAAAAATAAAGTACACATAGCTGAAGAAAATTTGCTAAATGGCTCAACATCTCTCTAAACTCTTGAATACCTCAGAAATTGCAAAAACTCATGCAAGAATAGACACATAGCTGCACTATAGATTCAAAGGGCTAAGTTAAGGAGGAATAATACCTTCGGCTTGATCTAAACTTACAGAGAAGAAGTATGGCTATTTGACTCGCATGTCTGCTTCTGTCTCCCAAGTAGCACCATCAACGGACTGGTTCTGCCATAAAACTTTAAGCAAGGGAACTTCTTTGTTCCTTAGTCTATGGATCTAAAAATCTAGGATCTCAACAGGTATCTTATCAAAGGAAAGACGGTTCTGAATATCGGTATTCTCTGAAGGATCTACTACAACGGAATCACCAATATACTTCTTAAGCATAGATACATGAAAAATAGTATGAATAGCTGATAACTCTGCGGGAAACTCAACCTCATAGGCCACCTTACCAATATGGCTCAAGACTCTATAAGGGCCAACATAACGAGGACTAAGCTTTCCCTTTTTACCAAACCTCTTCACCCCTTTCATGGGTGAAATCTTCAAGTACACCAAATCACCTACTTCAAATGGTGCTATCCCGATGCTAGAATGGTAACTATTATTATAGGCAAACTCTATCAATGGCAAATGCTCATCCCAACTACCTTTGAAATAAAGAGCACATGCCCTCAACATATCTTCCAGGGTTTGAATGGTCCTCTCAGCCTGACTATCTGTCTGCGGATAAAAGTGGAACGCAAAAGAACTTGGTACCAAGACCCTACTGAAACGCCCTCCAAAACTTAAAAGTAAATTGAGTGCACCTATCCAAAATGATGGACGAGGGAACTCCATGCAGCCTGACAATCTCTCGGATATACAATCTAGCATAATCCTCAGCTGTATTAGATGTGAGCATGGGTAAGTAATGCACAGGCTTAGTCAGCCTATCCACAACAACCTAAATAGAATCATAATGATGACGCAAAAGAGGCAACCTGGTCATGAAGTTTATATTCACCACCTCCCACTTCTAAATGGGTATACCAAACTCTTGTATCACACCACCAGGTCTTTGGTTATCTACCTTAACCTATTGGTATGTTGCACACTTTGCTACGAACTCAGATATATACCTCTTTATACCATTCCACCAATAGATTTCCCACAAGTTGCGGTATATCTTGGCGGTTCTAGGATGAATAGAATACCGCGCGCCATGTGCTTCAGCCATAATCCTCTGCCTCATATCATCAACACACGAAACACACAATCTACCTTGTACTCTCAACATGCCATCTCCCCCTTGGGAGAAAACCTCTACCTTTTGGTCCTGAACTGACTCCTTCAGTCTGACTAAACTAGGATCCTTGTCTTTCTTCTACTTCACTTTCGAAACTAAAGAGGATTCGAAACTACTTTGCACCAGCGTACTCCCCTCAGCTAAATCAAGTAACCTTACACCCAATCTATCTAGACAATGCACATAAAGAGTTAACTCTTTCTCCCCTTCCTCTACATGAGCAATACTACTCATAGATAATCTGCTAAGGGCATCCGCCACTACGTTGGCCTTGCTCGGGTGATACAACACACTCATATCATAGTCTTTTAACAACTCCAACCACCTCATCTGTCTAAGATTCAATTCCATCTTAGTAAATACATATTGCAGTCTCTTATAATCAGTAAACACATCAACATAAACACCATAAAATAGTGTCTTTAGATTTTCAAAGCGAAGACCACTGCAGCTAACTTAAGATCATGGGTTGGGTAATTCTTCTCATGCGGTTTCAACTTCCTAGAGGCATAGGATATAACCTTACCTCTTTGCATCAACACAAAAACCAAACTAATTCTAGAGGCATCATAATACACCATAAAACCATCTGTACCATCAGGCACGATCAACACAGGGGCTGAAGTAAGTCGAGTCTTCAACTCCTGAAAACTCTTGTCACAGGAATCTGACCACTGGAACTTAACTTTACTTTAGGTCAACCAGGTCATGGAGACACAATAGAAGAGAAACCTTCAACAAAATGGCGGTAGTAGCCTACTAGACCCAAGAAACTTCTAATGTCAGATGGAGAGATAAGTCTAGGCTAATTTCTTACAGCTTCTGTATTTTGAGGGTCAACCCTAATACCTTCGACTGAAACAATATGACCCAAAAAGGCTATAGACCTTAGCCAAAATTCACACTTACTGAATTTAGCGAACAACTGGCGATCTCTAAGAGTTTTCAAGACAACTCTAAGGTGATTCGCATGGTCATTCTTATTACGGGAGTATACAAGGATGTTATCTATGAAGACAATGACAAACATATTAAGATATAGCTTGAACACTCAATTCATGAGGTCCATAAAGGCGGCTGGGGCATTGGTTAGCCCGAATGACTTGACTAAAAACCCAAAGTGACCATAGAGGGTTCAGAAAGTTGTCTTTGGAATATCATATTCCCTCACTTTCAGTTGATGATAGCCGAATCTAAGGTCTATCTTGGATAAATAACTTGCACCTTGCAACTGATCAAATAGGTCATCAATTCTCAGAAGAGGATACTTATTTTTTACTGTGACCTGGTTAAGCTGGCGATAGTCAATGCACATATGCAAAGAACTATCTTTCTTTTGCACGAATAAGACAGGCGTGCCCCAAGGAGTAAAGAACTTTGAGTTGCTCTTTCAACTCCTTAAGCTCAGCAGGTACCTTATGGTATGGTGGAATAGAAATAGGCCGAGTATAGGGAAGAAGGTCAATCTTAAATTCTATCTCTCAATCAGGAGGTACCCCTGGGAGATCTTCCGAAAAAAACATCTAGAAACTCATTAATAATATTAACTGACTGAATAGTTGGAGCCTCAGACTTAGTGTATTTGACTCTCACAAAGTGATACATGCAACCTTTGGATATTAGATTTTTGTCTTTGAGATATGAGATAAAATGACTCTTGGGAGATACCGAACTCTTGGATCACTCAAAAGTTAGTTCATCAGGAAACTAAAACTTGACCACATGGGTACGACAATCTATAGATGCATAAGAAGAATGAAGCCAATCCATACCCAGAATAAGGTCAAAATCCACCATGTCTAACTCTATTAAATCAGCAAGTATGACTCTATGAAGAACATTAACAGGATAATCTCTATACACTTGTTTAGCAATAACTGACTCCTCGATGGGTGTAGAAACTAGGAAAGGCTCGAGAATTTTTTCGGGACTCATTTTGAAATTCATAGCTACAAGTAGGGTCACATAAGAGATACTTGACCCGGGGTCCAACAACACATAGACATCAAAGCAAAAGACACAGAGCATATCGGTAACACCATCGGGAGAGTCCTCCTGCTCCTGAAGGGATGGTAATGCATAGAATCTGTTCTGGCACTAACCGCTAGCAGTGCTAGATGAAGCACCCTGAGCAGGGGAAGGATGGGGTACAGAAGCTGGTGCACTAGTAGCCTGTGCTTGAGGTCGGGCATCTCTATTCCCCTATCTAGCATAAGGACAATCTCTAAATCTGTGGCCCTGCTTGCCAACACCAAAACAACCCCTTAGATCTATTAAACACTCCACAGGATGACTCCTACCATACTTAGCACAAAAAGGGTGGCGGGTTATATTACTAATACTGTTCTGTGACCTAGACATAAAAGATCTGCCCCCTTTCTCCTACCTACTTCTTGGCATATAGCACTAGCTAATAAAGGTACTAGCATAGACGGACACCTCTGAAACTGAGGGTGGTTCCCTCCATGGAACCTAGGATGGCTAAATTTATGCTGCTCAGATCTATCCCTCTTGTTACCCCTTACTCGATCTCTCTCCCTAATCTTATCCACCTCTATCTACTTGGCATGCATCATCAACCTAGCCAGATCCAATCCCTATGTAGCATCATAGTTCACCACTCCTCAAGCACCAACCCAAAAACACCGATCATGAACTTGCCCATACTAGTCCGAGTGTCAGAAATCAAATTAGGAGCATACTTGGCCAACTAGTTAAACTTCAAGCAGTACTCCTTAATAGTCATGGAGCCCTACCTTAAGTTCATAAACTCCTCAATATTTTCCTCTCTTATCTCAAGCGGAAAGAACTTGTCCAAGAATGCATCTTGGAATACCTGCCAAGTCATAGGAGCAGTATCTTCACCTCTAACTTTCCTCTATGATAGAACCCATTCATGAGCTATGTTCTTCAACCTATGAGACGCTAACTCAACACTTTTTTCCTCAGAAACATACATTGCCTTAGTGATCTTTCTCACCTCCTTAAGATATAACTATGGGTCCTCACCTGCTTGGACCCATAAAACTTTGGCTGATTCATCCGCATAAATCAAGAATCCTAGCTGCAACTGCATCACCTCCCTGCTGATTAGCAATTGTAGCCTGGTTATTGGCCCAAACATTAGCTTTGATTGCTTGGGCTAACGCCTAAAAGGCCACCTAAAATTTGGCATGAGATCCAGTCTCATTCAAAAGATCAATAGGTGGGAGTTGCTCATCATTATTCCTTTGGGCATTCGCTCTTTGGAGAGGCATTTTCTGAAATAGAGGAGCACAAATTATTAGATAAGAGGGACAACTATAGGAATGATAGAATCTGAAAGAAAGAAATAACGTTTTCTTAAAATAACTTGTAGCCTCTTGCTCATAGATGTGGCGTGCTACACACCGATGATCAAGACTCTACTCAATATAGCTTGTCAAACTCCCTAGGACTCCTTTAAAAGCTTAGGCTCTGATACCAAGTTTGTGATGACCCAAAATCATCTTACGGGACATCACACGATGCTTGAGGATACAGCTATCCCTAAGCTAACCCTTTGAGCCTGCTTCTACTAATAACACACATTTTAAGATGAAATAATTCAAACACTAGTATATTCATATCATATAAAAGGAAATACAAAGAAAATGCTCAGTCCAAATAAATAAGCAATACCAAAACCCTCAACATAACCAAAATTTGATAAATAGTCTGACAAGGCGTCTACTAATACATGAACTAGAGAGCCTTTGGGACAGGTCCCCAACTGACTCAAAATGAATTGTAAGTAAAAAAACCATAGTCTCTCAAATGCAAAAATGTCTGAAGATAGGTCCTCGAACCATGAGGACTCACCACTGTAGGAATGTAGATATAGGTAATCGAAAGTCACTGAGGAGACTGGGACTGAGCATCTGAACCTACCTTATAAGACAATGTAACACATAGACGTATATGTGGATCAGTATTTGGGAATGTACTGAGTATATGGTGGTGCATGCATTTATATAAAACAACATCAATACTCTTTAATCAAATCATGCATGCTATAAGTAATGACTCATATGGCTTGAATAAGTATAAAATGCGAAGTTCATGAATCATGTAAAATGGAACATGTAACACAATCTTGTGAGTCATTATACTTTCAGCTTTGAAATTTGTACTCTTCTCTTATTCTCATTACTCAAGGCTAAAGGAAACTTTAAGCAATACTTTCAACTCATGCATATGTCTCATGGAGAGTAAAAATTCTTCAATGCTCAAGAACTCATAACTCTTTTGAACTAACATACTTTGAATTCAAAATCATTTAACTTTTGAGCATACTTGAAGGCATTTAATTCACGTTAGGAAAATATCTCATTTCAAGCTTTAGGAAAAAATATTCATATCAAGGGAAAGTATTTTAGTTTTAAAGGAAAATATCTTATTTCAAAGCCTTTAGTTTTAAGGAAAAATATTCTCTCTCAATGGAAAATACTTTAGTTTAGGGAGGTAACTGATCTCAAAGTTTAAATGTCAAGGGAGGTTCTCTTAAACAACATAAACCATGTGAGATACATGGTGTCCAACGTTTTGTCCCCCTAAGGAAGAGACCTAACGTTGGGGAGAGGCGTCATACTCTTGCCAGGGAGTATAACCTAGGTCTAGTGATTACTAAACAAACTCAGCCTTAGCCCCAATATCAACTCGACCTTAGGCCCAATAACAATTATAAACTCGGCTTTAGGCCCAACCTATGGTGGCATGTAGTTTTAGGATAAGAAACTTTAGTAACTTACCCACTCGATGCTAAATACTACTCCCTTTAGATTATCTGCGCTCATCTCATAAAAACATCCACTTTTAGAAATAATCTCGTGGTTTACCATGAACCCAATAATAAAATCTGTAATCTCATGTAGTTGAGTAGATTTCAAAACTCAATGACCATTAGGTAAAAATATTTCTTAATAATCTCAGAATACTCAAATCATGGGTTCTTGTAGCACAATAGTTCATAAAATCTTAAGTCACAAGTAGGGCTTAATAACCCATAGTTCAATCTCTAGTTAAAACTCATCAAAACATAATAGATAGCATATAGATTCATAACTCTTGTAGAAATCTGGAAATTTTAACAGTTTATCTCAAAATCTCAACATACTCACATACTTCAATGTTTTAAATATTTCAACAATTAACTTCTCAAGGATTAAAATCATGGAGTATTGGCTCAGCTATAATTTCTCAAGAAAATATGTAAAAATTATGCCATTAGACTCTCAATTCAAGGGAAACATCAAAAGCTTGCAACCAATAACAATGGGTGTAAAAACCTAATTTAATTTCATGTAAAATCTCATAAATTATAGAGAATTATAGTTTAAATAAGCCTTTGGGCACAAGGGTGAAAGGATTACCCTTGTTCAAAACCCCACATACCTTGAATTAGAAGCTTTGGATGAACTCTCACTTTTGGGACTCTATTCGTACTCTTGAATGAGGGTTCTTGAAGCCCTTGACTTGAGAACCTTTAATTTTAACTTAATTTAGAAAATCTATGGTGGATTCTTGAGATTCTTGAAAGAGGTTTTGGATAATTAGGGTTTTTATTGAGATAATACTTGAGAGAGACTTCATAGAATGCTTGTAAATAACCTGGATTTGGTGTTTGCATGGTTTAAGAGGCTTGGAAAAGGTCCAAAATTACCTTTTTAACTTCTGTATGAAGATGGAAAAAAATTAAACAGGGAACCCAATTTCATGGGCCACCGCGATGCGCCACTATCGTGGTGGCTCACTGAAAATTGAAAAATGGTAAATTAGTAGTCATCATAATGTAGATCCATCTCATTGTCCCACTAGTTGGGACTTGGAACTTCAGCGCGATGCATCATAATCACACCAGGTCACTGGAAATTGACTATTGGAAAATTGGGGTCCTCTGCGATATGCCACTATCACAGAGTTCCACTAAAAATTGACAATTGTCAGATAGACCCTCTCCACGATACGCCACTATCACAGAGTTACACTTCACTTGACACGCTTTAAGGCTTAGACTACGAGGGAACTTTGCAGGGTCTTACAGTTTGAGTCCCTTATAATGGCTTATATGATTATAGATATTCTCTAGTTCGTACGGCTACACGCACTGGGTCCCTTCCAACTGGGGGGGATCTGGGCCCATATAGCTTATGGGTGTTTTGTTATATGATGGTTATGCTATATAACTCAAGTTAATGTTTTCAAAGTTCATGCTAAGCCTTTCTCCCTATACCGACACTATATATATGTGTGTGTATGCATGTGATTGAATATTATTATTCAACTTAGTTTTGAATGATACCATTATTTTATTCCTCTATCCCTAATTAAGTGGTAATGTTCCAACCGCTAACCATCTTAGGATGCTATATCCCCATCCAATATAGGGGTCGGAGCTTCTTCTACCTTTCCTACACAGTGATCAGGTGTTTGAGTTAGTTTGTGAGTTAGCATTAAAGTAGTGAGCTTCCATACTTCAAAAGTCTTCATTTCATAGTCTTTATGTCCTATGTTTCAGACTTTTTTTAGACTTGGTATTAGCTATGGTCGGGGCATGTCCCTACCAAACACTCTTCGAATTTAATTTGAGGCTTTGTTAGACTACTATTGGTATGGGTAGTATTGGTAGTAGTATCGGAATTGGTATGTGTATTGGCATCGATGCCAATACCCGATAGTATTAATTATGGTTATACTTTGATGTATTTGTATAGTTAAGCTCGTATCTTTTTATATGTTTGGTATTCATCCGACTCTAAGGTTGTTGTGTTGGCTAGGTTAGGTGAAGGAGGTGATCTCTGATCCATGTGGGACTCGAGATACCCCACACGACTAGGCCCTCATTTGGGTCATTATAAATTTATAAGTTCAATTGTATTTTTAATGAATTACATTGTAATTACATGACCAACTATATATATAACCTGTTGGAACAGATGTCTATATCTATTTGACAACTTACAATAGATGGTTCATCTGATGTAATAGACTAGTAAATTAGTTCAATAGATGTCTATATTTGTTTGATAATTTTCAACAGATGAGTCATATATTGCAACAAGTTAGGCATTTGTTGCAACAAATACCTATATCTGTTTGATAACTTTATACCTCTTGAAAACCTCTTTTGGTCTCTTCCAATAGATGACCCATCTATTGTAACAAATGGTTCATCTGTTGGAAGAAATTATACCTCTTGAAGACCTATTTTGATCTCTTCTAATAGAAGATCCATTAGTTGCAACATATGAGTCATTTATGTAATTACCATTTCATTCATTTTTAAAATTTCTACTTATCTTTGCCTTTAGGGCTTCTCCATAGCTGCCTTAAGTTATTTATTACTTGTTGGGACTGATTGTTCCTTTACTGGGCAGTTAGTTTGATTCTTAGAACCAATTACCTATTTAGAAGCCTTCGCGGGTTCCAAAAGGCCACCTAGCAAAAACTTTAATAAGATAATCTTGGATGAAAATTCCAACTACGTCAACAGATTAGGAATACTAACTTTAGCCTAGGTAGACCTTTGGTTTGGGTCCCAATGCACTCGAGCTTAATTTGACCTATTGGTCGGAAAGTGGGAAAATCAGAAGATATGGCTGTGGGGTCCACAATTTTTACAAATGACCTTGGATGGAAAATTTGACTTCACCAATGCATTTTGAATATTGAATTTAGTAGGGGTCATGTAGTTTATTTGTGAAAATCGGAGTCCGAATGGGTTTTGAGGGTCAAAAAGAAGTTTTGACTTTTCTAGTACGGGACAAGTGTGATTGTACAAGGACCTATTCCAATCTTAATTGTGTAATCATGGGCCCTAGGACTATTATAGAGATATCTCCATGCCTGAAGGGGCTATAAATAGGCCTCCAAGTCGCAATTTGTCCATTTTCTCTTTATCTTTGAGACATAAAAGCCCTAGAAAGGTGAGATAACTCTAAATTGAATCTTGGGTGTGCCTTGGAAGCTTATTAACATATATTTTCATGATTAACAATAGATTTAAGGTAAGAATCCTTTAATTTCAAGCTTGAGTTTCTTGATTTTTGGACCAAAAACTCAAATAGCTTGAGGGCTTGATTTTTGCCATAAATAAGCTTATCCTTCACCTATTTCCTGAGGATTATGATTCTTTAATGGTGTATGAACTTTGGGCTGACCTCAGAAACATATTTTTTATAAGTGGGACCCACTTGAGATTTTTGGTATTATTTTTAGACTCGGAGCACAATGGTGTAATATGGGTATCGTTATACTCATATTGATGAGTAGATTATGTTTTTGATAGTTTGGCATCTTAAAGAAACTTCTCAGAAAGAAAAAATAAAGGTTTAGCAAAATTATAAGCATTCTTTGGATTTGAGGTAGGTTGGATTTATCCCTTGTAAGAATGAGCTTTGTCATAGTATAATTAAGATACCTTGCTAGATTGGGAGGGGTTTTAGGTGTTGGTTTGATGATTATTCAAGAATTATGGTTAGTGGATATTTTAGGTTTTCTAGACCCATATAGTAAAATGCCTAGCTTGTTATCTTTAACCTTAATGGATTAGACTTAATGTCTCATGCTTAGCATGAGAATGCTTAGAACTACTCTAGTTAGATGTAAGTGACCTTGTCACTCATGCTTAGGGTAGATTGGCGTTAGATGCTTACTCTAATGAAGTTGCTTTAGTTCTAATGGACTTAGTGATAGTGTTCGAGTAGGATCCCTACCTTGGACTTAATAGTGGCTTGCTATAAATCTAAGAGTTGAATTGGATACATTAGCCTAGCACGGGGTAGAAATGAACTTAGAAGGTGTATTAAGGGATTTAAAAGTGGGCCTTGACCCACCTTAAGCCAAGATTTTGTCAGTCCTCATGAGACCCATAGATGCTTATGAAATGCCTAAAAAATACCCCTTGAGGCAATATTGAGTAACCTTGATAGTAAATTTATTGATGATTCGATAATGAGTTATTGTTTATGCTATTAAATAAGCCCTTGACTATGTGATTCATTAATCCATGGATGTGGCTATTAATCAGGCTATTGATCATTCTATTGCTTGGCTATTGATAGAGCCAACGGACACCTTATTGAATGGGCCCTTGACTATAACATTGCTTAAACCATAAAGCACAATATCGACTATGCTATAAATAAGCTATAGATTATGTCATGGATTTGATATTGCTCAAGTTAGTAATAAATTTTCTTTATGTTAATGGTGGGCTAATGAATAGGTTACTTGTAGGACATTACTTATGATAATGCTTATGGTTTGCTAGTGGTTTAATGGACTAGATTATTAACTTATCACTTATAACATTCATGTTGCATAAATATATACACACTTATTGATAATCTGACATTGATGATGAAAAAGGAAATATGGAGGTATGCTTTTTTGCTTCTCCTTTTATGTTTATTTACTTTAGCTCTCATGGGTCTTGTTCTTTACCTTAGACCTCGGGGTCTTGTCCTTTACTTTGGACCTTGTGGGACTTGCTCTTTATTATTGATATTAATGTGGATATTATAATGATGCCCGACAAGGCCAGAGGATATTATGATGATCTGATGATGCTCGATAAGGACGGAGGATATTATGATGATACCCGATATGGTCGTAGGATTTATGATGATATGATAATACCCGATAAGGCCAGATGATATTATGAGATATGATGATACCTAAAAAGGCCAAAGGATATTACGATGATATGTTGATACCCGATATAGTTAGAGGATATTAGGATGACTTGATGATACTCAATAAGGACAGAGAATATTATGATGAGATGACATTACCTGACAAGGCCGGAGAATGATTATTGATGTGCCTACAAGTAAATCTACTGGTTCGAGTCTGGCTAGACCTATGTATGGCAATGATATGTTATTTAAGTTGTTGATATTAGGGATGTCGGACATAGTTACTAATGATAAAGGTATAAAGTGGTATATTTGTTGATTTTAAGGTTAAAAAAGATGATTAATGGTGAAGATTAATTAAGAGTTTAATAATGACTTATGGATAGTTGAACCTTAGCAATAATGAGTGCTACTGGTATTGAGACTAGTAATTATGATGATTAAGCTATAATGATGTTTGGCTTGAATAAAGACTTACAACAATGATGATTAAATGGTAATAATGATTTAGTCAATGATGATGATTACTTGCCAAATAAGGATTTGTGGATTAGTGATGCTAGTTGCTAAATGGATTTTAGTCAATAAATTGAATAGTGAATAATTGGTGATCAATGGTTATTGGATCAATGGTGATTAGTGAGATATTGATGGCTAGAAACTAATCTTGGTTAGTTGATAAGTATGACTTTGTGATGAATTTTGGCTTTGTCTAGTTGTTAATTAATTGGTGAAGATGACTAGTTTTTTACCCATGAATAGTGATTATGTAGTGAAGAGCATATAAATAATAATTAGAATGTATATGATGACTAGTGAGTAATTTGTTTAGTAAATAAGTATTAGCTAGCTAATAAAGAACTATTAGTGTGTATCGAGGATACAATTGTCTAAATGATGGTATTGTTATGTTTATTCATATATTGTCATGGGTTGTTTAATTATGAATGTTGATGATAATTGAGGAAGGTTGGTGAACTTTCGATTGATGATAATTATGAAATGTTGATAAATTAACCGATTGATGGTAAGCATGGAATGATGGTTGAATAATGATAGAGTTTGAGTATATTATTGATTATATTCCTTTATATTTCTCTTGGGTGTACTCTCCAGTAATATAGGGTATTGTGATGAGTTCTTTGATTTATGCACCGGTTGGCATTTGGGAGCCAACTTCGTAATTGTGATTGCGTGTGTTGATGCCTTATGTTATATTGTTATTTTAATATTTATTACTTGTTATGTACAAAGATATTGGTATGTGTGGGTGCCTTATGGTGTATTGTTATTTTGATATTTATTACTTTTTATGTACAATGATAGTAGCATGTGTGGATGCCTTATGTTATACTGTTAATCTATTTCGATTACTTATTGTATATAGTGATGAAGGAGATGATTCAAGTTTGATTTTGTACCTTGACTTAGTTATGATTATCTTTCATTATATCATTTTTTATATTAGGACTTAGCTCAGTCGGCCGATGATGCCTACTGCGTACTTGTTGTTTTGGTACTCATACTATACTTTTGTAGCATGTAGATCATAGTATGGGTTATCATCATTGATGTGTTTGCATTGTGTGGAGCAGCCATCATTTGGAGACTTAGAGTGAGCTCTTGATGTTTGGAGTATTACTTATCTCTCTCTTATGTATTAGACTAGTCTCTATGTTGTATTTAGAGATAAGTTATATTAGCGTATTTAGTTGAACTTCACTTTGTACTCTTGTATTACTAGCAGCTCTTGTACTGATACCACCAAGCATTGGGATTATATTACGTTATTGTTTCTTTATTTTATCTATTCCACAATTCTTTTCAATATATTAGGTAGTTTGTTACTAGCCATTTCAGACTACGAGTTTCGATTGCCTACTGGTGGGTTATAGTAGGTGCCTCCATGACCTAAGAATTAGGTCATGACAAATTGGTATTAGAGCCTAGGTTTGACTGGTGTGTTAATACAATATCTGAGTGTTTAGCAAAGTCTTGCAGATCGGTGCGGAGATATTCGTAACCTATCTTTGGAAGGCTACAGGGACATTTTAGAAAATTCACTTCTTGACTCCTTATCGTGTGTCTGTATTGCTATGAACGTCGAACACATTCTTTAACTCTATTTTTTCCATAAATACTATAAGATGGGCAATATTGTCGACAGATGCAGATGAGACTTCAGCACACCTTTTTAGAGTTTCAAAGTAGCATTGGACTATAGAGTCAGAGATGGATATCAATGATTTTAGCATTAGCCAAAAGGATTTAGGGTCAGCATAAGCTCCAATTGAGCTTGTGATTAATTCAGTCATTTAAGGTTCAACATTGGGGATTCAAGTCATGATTGCAGATCCATCTCAACCATGGATAACATTTCAGTCATCGACAGTTTTTAAGCCAGACTTAGGTCTAGTGGTTTTCATAAAGGTTCTTAGCCAGTTTCTAAGTAAGAGATTTGGGTTTTGGAGTGGTCCTGGCACATTTTTATGCTATATTCTTCTAAGTTGGACTTGGTGCATGGATTTGTTAAAGGACTAGCATCGCCACTCCATTTAGCATTAGATTATATGATAGCAGTTGGATCTTTCTTCTATCAGATTATTGATTATGTGAGGGCCATAGAGTAAGCATATATTGAGACTTATGGAGGTGGCAGTAAGAGACTATGCCATCAGTATAGTATTGTTTGTATTTCATCTGAGATCTTATTTTAGGTGTGGTAATATGAGACATGGATCTAAAAAGCATCCCGAATATGAGTTAGATAATCAAACAGAGATAGCATGCATTCCTCGCTAGCCTAGACTTCTTGAGGCAGGCTATGATTGCAGGAAGAATAACCATTATAGTAGAGTTTGCTCTTAGTGTTAGCTGGCCAGCCATTTGGGCTTAGTTCATTTGCTCGCCAGTATTAGTGCTTCAGGAGTTTGTTACTACTGTAGAGATATCGGTTACTAGTCTAGAAAGTGTCCTCGACATGGGATTTCTAGCCATTCCATCTCATTCAGATCATCCTCATGATGTTGTGACATCTTCAGTTAGAGATAGTGCACTTGGCACCTCAATTGATGATTTAATCGATCGATCCATAATTGGACCCATTCAAATTTATTCTCCCTATGCCCATCAACCATGTGATTATGGATTTCATCATGATTGGTGTGCTTTTATTTTCTTGTATTTGTCCTATATTATGTGTATTAGGGTTTTCATACCTATTGATGATTATATGTCTTGATGAGTTCATACTGGTTATTGTATGCCTTGTTATTAAATTTATGATTAGGTGACTGCTCTATGGTTTATTTCTTTTAGTAGTGGATAGAGTAGATCTGTATTGATATTTTCTCCCTATGGGTGTGCTTTTGGTTTGAGTCCTATTTATCTTGGAAAATTGGCCTTGTTGTGGCCCCCGAGTGGTATATGATACTAATGCTCATTTTGGTACCTCTTATTCATTATATTGATGTTGATATTTCTATTACTATTGCTATCATAACTTGAGGTTGTTGATATTATTTGATGTTATTACTAATTTAATTGATCCTCGTAGGTTAGCTATATAAACTAGTATTATCCAGTTAGAATTTCATCTCCTTGCGATTCTTATTTAGTGGCTTGAGTAGATATAGCCCGATTGGGTGATTTCTTATCCATACCACAGTGAGGTTGATTATTTTTCCTCTTGGTTAGTTGTGTTAGATTGATTTGGGGATGTATTATGGTGTCGAAGGTAAGTGACCTTCCGTGGTTTTTTATGACTCTAGAGTTGGCAATTTAGTTATATTACCCGTTATTGAGTTTGAGATTCTTAGACTTGCCTTCTGGGTTATGAAGGCTTTTGTGTTAGTTCTTCCTTCCTACTTAGCATGTTTGTGAGATTGACTAGTTTGAGTTCCGTTCTTCGTTCATGGCTATTTCATTGCCTAATAACAATTTGATATAGATATTGAGATGCCCTAGATTTATTTCTAGATTTGTTAGATTCATCTCCTTGTGATGGTTTTCCCTTGTTATAAGTGTGGATTTGTATGCTCCATTCTCACCATGATGTGATTTTTGTCTTTCGTGATGTTTGGGAGATAGAGGCAGGTGGCCTTTCCTATGATCGCTTCTTAAGTTGATATTTTTCTTCTTCAATGATGTGTTTTATGGATGGATTGACTAATAATTTCCGTACTTGGGAGGATCACGAAATCCCTATTTTAGCATTTTTTCTAACTAATGAGGCTTGGTGGAGTATTTCTCCTCGAATATGTCTTCCTATGGCTATTCATTGCTGAGTTGGAGTATTGGATGGATTAGTTTTAGTTAAATTTGCATTTCTTTGAGTTGCTATAGTTCTTGCCCTTATTGGATTGGATTTCCAATGTTTTCAGCATGTGATTTATCCTCTATTGTGATTTTGTTCTTTCGTTATGTTTTGATTTTGGCTCGACACGATATGGTACAAATATACCTGATTCAGACAATATGGTCGATGTGAATATTGGACCTTGGTTTGGATTTGTTTGCTCAAATTAAGATTTAACATTGTGGGATGGAGATATGGAAGTTATAATAGATTTGGAGTATTAATGCCTACCCGTTTTCAAGTTTGGTTTGGGTAGTTGAGATCAAGCGGCTCAGCCTTAGTGCTGGGACTTTATCTTAGAGTTGTGGAGCTGAGTAAAGCCTTCATTTTTAGATTTGTCTCTGTTCAGACTTCATTAATATATTGGTTGAACCTACTCCATAGTTACCTATTTGGTCTTATCTACCTTTGATGGATTATAGTACTAAGTGTCAGATGATAGACCATGAGCTCGGCATTTGTTCTTTCAGCTTTGACTTGGAGATTTCAGTCTACTTTGAGAATTTTGGATAATATACTCAGTGGGAGTAGTATGTTTGAGTTGGATTTGGTATAGTTTCATTCCTTGTTTATAGGGCATTCTTGAGCGGATCATTCAGTAATGAGTAGTACGCCTTGATCTTTTGGATTTTAGTTTGATTACCATCTGAACTAGTTGTAGCATTGACATAGAATGCACTCCTTGATTATTTCTATTGGTGTGCCAAATAGCGCCTTGTGGTCTTACTCTCATGTTTATAGTATGTACTTTCAACGTATTAGCTTCAGTATTTTGAGTTCTCTATGATGAGATTGCGCGAACAAGCCTCAGGTGATTTTCCTCCAGGTTTGGAGTGGATAATAGGTGCGAAATAGTAAAATAAGATTATATTTTTATTTGAAATCGGTGATATAACTCATGTCTTGGTGTGTTTTATTTAGCTTGGATAAGCCTTTGTAGATTTGTCCGAGTATAGAGATGTTGTCAGTATGTTGTGGTTTATATTTTCATGAATCAACCTTTTTGGTTCAGTTGGAGGCCAATTAGTGGTTGCAGTTAAGTTTTGATTGTTAGAAGTGAGGTGAGGGTGTTGGTCAGAAAAGGATATCTATGGTGAAATCCCTTAAAATTTTTCCCTTTTTATGGAGGTTATCTGGGAAGTCATGCTCAAAGCGTGCAGGCCCAGTACTTCATCCCTTTGAGCTTTTGAGAATCTTTATATCCGTTGACTTTTGGGGACGAAAGTCCTTTCAGTAGTAGATATTGTAATGAACCTTCCAGCCATTTTTCATATTTCTACTTATCTTCACCATTAGGGCTTCTCCATAGCTTCCCGAAGTCATTTATGACTTGTTGGGATCAATAGTTTTGTTACCGGGTAGTTTGTTTGGATTTTAGAACCAATTCCCTATTTAGAACCTTTCACGAGTTCCAAATGGCCACCGAGCAAAAACTTTAGTACGATTATCTTGGATGCAAATTTGACTGCACCACCAGATTTGGATTATCAATTTTAGGCTAGGTAGACCTTTGGTTCAGATCCAAAGCACCCAAGCTTATTTTGACCTATTGGTTTGAAATTAGGGACAAACAAAAGATATGGGTATCGGATCCACAATTGGTCTAAACGACCTTTGATGGAAAATCTGACTTCACCAATGCATCCGAAATGTCAAATTTAGTGGGGTTACATAGTTTTTTTTGCAAAAATTGGAATCCCAATAAGTTTTGAGGGTCAAAAACAAGTTTTGACTTTGCTGGTATTAGACAAATACAATCGCACAAGGACCTATTACGATCGCAATAGTGTGACTGCGGTCTCTAGGACTGTGATAGCGATATTTCCATGCCTGAAAGGGCTATAAATAGGCCTCGAAGTCGCGATTTGGCCATTTTCTCTTCATCTTTGAAATCTAAAAGACCTAAAAAGGTGAGACAACTCTAAATTGAGTCTTGGGTGTGACTTGGAAGGTTGATTAACATATATTTTTGTGATTAACAATAGAGTTAAGGTAAAAATCCTTCAATTTCAAGCTAGAATTTCTTGATTTTTCAACCGAAACTCCAAATAGCCTAAGGGCTTGATTTTAGCCCTAGATAAGCATAGTCTTTACCTATTTCTTAAGGGTTATGATTCCTTGATGGTGTCTGAACTTTGGGTTGACCTCAAAAATGTGTTTACCGTAAGTGGGACCCACTTAGGGTTTTTGGTATTATTTTTGGACCCAAGCACAATGGTGCAATATGGGTATCGTTATGATCGTATTGATGAGTAGATTATGTTTTTGAGATCTTGGCATCTTAAAGAGGCTTCTCGAAAAGTAAAAATGAAGGTTTAGCAGATTGATAAGCATTCTTTGGATTTGAGGTAGGTTAGGTTTATCCCTTGTTAGAATGAGGTTTGTCATAGTATAATTATGATATCTTTCTAGATTGGAAGGGGTTTTAGGTGTTGGATTAATAATTATTCAAGCTTTGTGGTTAGTGGATCTTTTAGGTCTTGTAGACCCACATAGTGAAATACCTAAATTTTTGTCTTGAACCTTAATGGATTAATGTCCCATGCTTAACGTAAGAATGCTTAGTACTACTCTAGTTAGATTGGAGTGAACTTGTCACTCATGCTTAGGGCAGATTGGCATTAAATGCTTACTTTAATAAACTTGCTTTAGTTCCAATGGACCTAGTGATAGTGTTTGTGTAGGATCCCTACCTTGGACTTACTGGTGGCTTGCTATAAATCTAAGAGTTGAATTAGATGCCTTAACCTAGTACGGGGTAGAAATGAACTTAGTATGTATATTGATGGATTTATAAGTAGGCCTTGAACAACCTTAAGACTACCTCGTGATACCCATATATGCTTATGAAATGTCTAGAAAATGCCCCTTGAGGCAATATTTAGGAACCTGGATAGTAAATTTATTGATGATGCCATTATGAGCTATTGTTTATGCTATTAAAGAAACCCATGACCATGTCATTCATTAAACCATGGATGTGGCTATTAATTGGGCCAACAAACACCTTATTGAATGGGATCTTGAATAACATGGCTTAAGCCATAGAGTACGATATAGACTATGCTATGAATAAGCTATAGATTATGCTATGTATTTGATATTGCTCAAGTTAGTGATAAACTTTTTTTATGCTAATGCTGGGCCAATGAATAGGTTACTTGTGGGTCATTGCTCATGATTATTGACTTATCAGTTATTATATTTAAGTTGCATATATATATACACTTATTGATAATCTTACATTGATTATGAACGAGGAAATATGGAGGTATGCTCTTCTTGCTTTTCCTTTTATGTTTATTTACTGTAGCCCTCATAGGGCTTGTTCTTTACCTTAGCCCTCGTAGGGCTTATCCTTTACTTTATCCCTAATGGGGCTTGCTCTTTATTATTGATATTAATGTGGATATTATGATAATGCTCGGTAAGGTCGAAGGATATTATGATGATATGATTATGACCGACAAAGCCATAGGATACTATGATGATATGATGATACTCGGTATGGTCGAAAGATATCATGATGATATGATAATACCCCACAAGGCCGGAGGATATTATGATGTTATAATGATACCCAACAAGACCAGAGGATATTTTGATGATGTGTTGATACTCGATACGACTAGAGAATATTATGATGACTTAATGATAACCTGAAAGGATGGAGGATATTATGATGAGATGAGAATACCCGACAAGGCCGAAGGATGATTATTGATGCTCCTATTAGTACATGTACTATTTCGAGTCCTCCTAGCCCAATGTATGGAAACTATACGTACTTTATTGTAACACCCCGTATTTATCTAGCATAATCTAAGTCCCAGTGCATGAGTATTCGTAAATAAAAATTTTGAAACAGACATCATTTTCTAGTTTAGAGCCTGCCATTGTGTAGAAAATTTAATTATATTTCCAATGATATAAAATTCGCCGAAATCCGATAACCGGGTAAGAAGTTATGGCGATTTTAAGTTTCTGTCGTTAAACATCGTCATTTTAACCCTTAGCGCATCGCAAAAATAGTCTAAATGACAATTTCCAATAGGACTCTGCGATGTTGGTGTGTCACGGAGTAGGCCAATTTCCAGTGGGCCTCCGCTATGGTGGCGCATCGCGGAGGCGGCCAAATTGGCACTTTAAAGGTTTAATGTGATAGCTCCGCATCGCGGTGTTTTTCCAGGTCCCAATTGTCCCTTTTCCAATGGCTTGGCGCGATAGTGGCGCATCACGCCAAGGCCAAAAATCAGTATCTTCAGTTTTCAGCTTCCGTTTTTAAATTTGTTCAGGGGTATTTGGGTCTTTTTCCACGACCCTAATTAACCTAAAACATTAAATTTAACCCATAAACACCCGAAGTAGTCATCATTATTTCAATTCCTCACACAATCCAAGATCCCCTTTTCAAGAACAAGAAACCCTAGCTCTCAAATTCAAGGCCAATCCTCAAGAATTCACCCAGAACTTCAAGAAATTCACTATCCTAGGTATGTTAGATATTCATCCATGGAGTCCAAATATCCTATTTTAATTACCATGTTATAATCTTTTCAAACTATTTGATTTTAAATTATAATTTCACCCATGAACCTCCATGTAATATTGATTTTATACCATTTTACCATGAAATTATTGATATCATTCAATCCTCTATGTTTTTATATTATTATTTATAGAATAAAACCATGATTTAATACTATTATGTTGAATTCATACTATTTTTATAAGTTCTATGGTATTTCTATGATTGTTTTAAACCCTAAACTACAACAACATACCCAGTATATTCCTACATAGTGGGGTCTGGGGAGGCTAAAATATATGCAGTCCATACCCCTACCCCCGACGAGGGTAGAGAGGCTTTTTCCAATAGACCCCCGGCTCAGGACCAAGTGTTTGATAAAATGCCTACAAGAGTGATTGATTTAAATAAAAGCCTTCATATTTTGTCCTTCAAGCTGTAGTGTCATTTTACTATTATTGTTTTTGAGTCTTGGGGGTATTGAATACCCAAAATCCATAGTTTCTTACTTAGTATAGTATTAGTACATTACAGAATAGTCTTCAGAACATACTATGAGCATTATCAGAACAGTCAGTTACTAGTCAGATGAACTCAGAACAGTCTAGTATTTCAGTGTCTTTCAGTTGGGAGTAGGATTTAGCACTGACCAAGTGTAGGGATGGCAGATTCCCCATTAGATAGGGAAAGTCATTAGTAGAATTCCCTATACTCCAGAACTACGTAGCTGGCGTAAGGTATAAGAAGTCACCCGTCAGATTAGGCTTGACTATCTCACAGGGGTCACCTGTCAGTTCAGGCTTGACACCCTTAGTCCTTTGGAAATTATATGAGATTAGTGGATCTACACAGCCATCATTAGTACCCATGGCACGGTATTAACACCCTTCCCACGAGGTTACAGGTTGGACCCTAATTAGCTCAAATTAGGGAATGTCAGTTAGATGATACCTCCCACAGTCTCATAAATAGTCTCAGTTCAGTTATGCAGTCTTAGAGTTGCTTGACCAAAGCATACATATATCAGTATTTTTTAGTATTTTAGTTTACAAATTTTGCTCAGTCCATGGTATTGCTTGGTCATGCTTCCCCCGTGTCTACAGATTTTCACGTATCTCAGTATTTACAGACTGTCATGCATACTCAATATTTATAGATTCTCCATATTTTCAGTATCTACAAATTCCAGGTTCTCTACTCAGTAATCCATGTTTTACATGCATATCCAGTTAATTATTAGTTCTTTTCATGAAACCATGCATATCAGCCTACCTCATTTAGCATACCAGTACATTTAAAGTACTGATCACATATCTTTCTTTTGTACTATGATGTATTATATCATAGGTACTGATGTTTAGTTCCCCGACCACGCTTAGACCTCACTCCTCAGGCTATCAGGAGTACAGTAGAAATGGTGAGTCCTCATCATTCAAAGATAGATTAATTTTTTTTCATATCTCTATTTAGTAGTTAGTATAGTTATTTTAGGGCCTGTCCCATCGACTTTTATTCAGTCAGTCAGTTTTAGAGGCTTTTTAGACATTAGATCCATTATCCAGTATTTAGATTTTTAGTTGACATGTCAGTTTATCAGTATTTAATCAAAATCAGTCAGCTTTTCTATAGATTCATATTTCAGTATTAATTCAGTGATAAAACCTTATGGCAATATCGGATATTTTCTGTAATTATGATATTATTATTCAGTGCTCACGACAGGTACCCGCTCATGGGTTAGCTTGTGGTCTCTCAGGACTGTAAGCACCGTGTGACACCCAGGGTGTACTCTCGGGGCATTACAAACTTGGTATCAGAGCCTAAGATTTTAAAGTGTCCTAGAAAGTCTGAAAGCCGCATCGAGTAGAGTCTTGTGCATGGGTGTGTAGCATTCCACACTTATGGATGAGAGGCTACAAGGCTTTTAGGAAAAGTTTCCCTTCTTTCAGTATTCATGTCGTACGAGTGAGCATGATCTCAAGTTAAACTCCCTATCTAATATATTTCTTTTTTCTATTTATAGAAAATGCTTCCCAAGAAGAATGATCGAAGAATAGGAAATCGCCAGCCCTTCAGCCCATCCAAGCAGATCCTCTGGACGTACACATCTCTTACGTAGAATTCAGGGTTGCGTTTACTACTCTATCCAATTTTGTAGAAGCACAAAATAGCCAGTTGTTGTTCCGGCCAACTCAGTGGCCAATACTGTTGAAACTAGAATTTGGGATTTCACTCGGATGAATCCTTCTTCTTTTATGGGATCCAAGTCTGAAGAGGATCCATAGGAATTCTTGGATATGGTTCAGAAGTTCACAGATACTATAAGGTTGACATCTAGTCAGAGTGCTGAGTTGGTTGTATGCCATGTTGCAGGATATAGCCCATACTTGGTTTAAGAAGTGGAAAGTTGATAGGGGTGTAGATGCAGGGCTTGTAGAATGAGAAGAGTTTGCCATAAATTTCTTAGACAAATTCTTCCCATTGGATTTGGGAGAGGCCAAAGTGTTAGAGTTCATTAACTTGAGGCATAGCAGCATGAGCGTGAGGGCGTATTCCCTTTAGTTTATTCAGTTAGCTAGGTATGCTCCTCATGTGGTAGCTGATAACAGGTCCAAGATAAGTAAGTTTGTTTCTAGCATATCTGATAATATGGTCAAGGTGTACAGGACCGTAATGCTTATTAGTTAGATGGACTTGTCTAGGCTGATGTCTATGCTCAACAGATAGAGGGCAGAATATTAAGGAGAGAGAGAGAGAAAACAAGAGAGCTAGTATGGGTAGTTTTAATTTCAATCATCCAATGTTAGAAGGTGGTAACCATCCTCAGTTTTATTAGAGGTCTACAGCCCTAGCACCCTCTTTAGCCAGTGCCCCAGTACCCAAATTTAGAAATGACAATAGGGATAGGGCACTGGCTCAAAGTCCCAGGTCAGTGTTTGCAGTTCTCGTACAAATCCTCTATGTCAGAAATATGGCAGACACCATCAGGGTGAGTGTAAAGCGGGTAGTGATGTGAACATTGGGTATGGAAAGTCAGGACATCAGATTCGGGAGTGTCTGGTAGTTTCTCAGAAAGGTAGGGATGTGCGCCAACATGGCCAGTCCCGCCAGTCGTCAGTTCTATCCAGTCGCCTGACTTAGCAGGGTGCCGCTTCCAGTGCTACCAGTGGTCAGCGTCCAAACAAATTATATATTCTTTAGTCCTGCCAAGATCAGGAAAATTCTCCTGACATAGTTACTAGTATGTTTTAGGTCTTTTACTTATATGCTTATTCTTTACTAGACCCTAGGGCTTCTCTTTCTTTTGTAACTCTATATATAGCCATCAACTTTAGAGTCAGGCCCGAAACTCTAGCAGAGCCCTTTTTAGTGTCTACCCTAGTAGGTATTTCCATTGTAGCTAGATAGGTATATAGGAACTATCTAGTCACAATATCTTAGAAAGTTACCTCAGTTGATCTCATGGAGTTAGATATGACGGATTTTGACGTCATTCTCGACATGGATTGGCTCCACTCTTTTTATGCCTCAGTTGACTGTAGAAACAGAATAGTTCATTTTTAGTTCCTAAATTAACCAGTCCTTGAATAGAGGGGTAGTACTACAACTCTTAGGGGTCAGTTGATCTCATACCTTAGAGCCAGAATGATGATATCAAAGAGGTGTATTTACCATCTTGTGTGAGTCAAAGACTCTAACTTAGAAACTTCAACCCTTGAGTCAGTTTCAGTAGTCAGGGAATTTCTAGATGTGTTCCTTGAAGATCTCCTTGAAGTTCCTCCCAAAAGGAAAATCGACTTCAGAATAGACCTTCTCCCAGATACTTAGCCTATATCTATTTTGCCATATAGAATGGCTCCAGTAGAACTCAAAGAATTAAAAGAACAGTTGAAGGATCTCTCAGATAAGGGATTCATTAGACCCAGCATCTCCCCATGAGGCACACTAGTCCTATTCGTGCCTAAGAAAGATGGTTCTCTCAGAATATGTAGTAACTACCGTCAGTTGAACAAGGTCACAGTCAAGAATAAATATTCACTACCTAGAATCGATGACTTGTTTGACCAACTTTAGGGTGCTAGCTACTTTTCCAAGATAGACCTCAGATCAGGCAATCATCAGCTCAAGGTCAGAGAATATGACATTCCAAATATAGCTTTGCCAACCTGGTATGGTCACTTCAAATTTTTAGTCATGTCCTTAGGTCTTACAAATGCCCCATCATCCTTCATGGACTTGATAAATCGAGTGTTCAAGCAGTACTTGGACGTGTTCATCATAATCTTTATTGATGATATTCTTGTTTACTCTCGTAGAAAAAATAATCATGCAGACCACCTCAGAATAGTACTTCAGACTCTTAGAGCTCAGTAGTTGTTCGATAAATTCAGTAAGTGTGAATTCTGGATAAGATCAGTAGCTTTTCTTGGCCATATTATTTTTGGTGATGGCATTAGAACTAATCCTCAAAAGACCGAGTTGGTAAGAAACTATCCTAGATACATCTCTCCATCATATATTAGGAGTTTTTTGGGTTAGCTGGCTATTACCATCGGTTTGTTGAAGGGTTTTCTTCTATTACATCTCCCATGTCCAGATTGACTTAGAAGAAAGTTAAGTTTCAGTGGTCAGATTCATGCAAGAAGAGTTATCAGGAGTTGAAGACTCGACTCACCTCAGCCCCAGTCTTGACTCTACCAGATGGTTTTGTTGTGTACTATGATGCTTCTAGAGTAGGTTGGGTTGTGTCCTTATGAAGAAAGGTAAGGTCATAGCCTATACCTTCAGATAGCTTAAACCCCATCAAAATAATTACCCTATTCATGATCTTGAGTTAGCAGCTGTAGTGTTTGCCTTAAAGATTTAGAGGCATTACTTATATGGGGTAAATGCGGATATGTTCACAAATCATAATGTCCGTCAGTATATATTCTCTTAGAAATATTTGAATCTCCATTAGAGAAGGTGGTTAGAATTATTATAGGATTATAACATGAGTGTTCTGTATCATCCGGGCAAGGCCAATGTAGTGGCTGATGCTCTCAGCAGATTGTCCATGGGTATTGTAGCTCATGTTGAGGATGGTAAGAAGCAGTTAGCTTAGGAAGTCTATCATCTTTCCCAACTAGATGTCCTCTTAGTCGACTCAGGAAAGGGTAGTGTATGGGTGCACAGTAGCTCAGAATCAACTCGAGTTTCTAAGCTAAAGGAAAAGCAAGATAGAGATCCTAGTCTAGTTAAGTTGAATGAATCAGTTAGAGATTAGAAAGTGGAGGTTTTCTCCCAAAAAGGAGATGGTGTGTTGTGTTGTCTAGGTAGATTGTGTGTGCCTGATGTAGATGACTTGAAACAATGAATTCTTGTGGAAGAACATGGTGCTTATTACTCTATTCATCCAGGGGCCACTAAGATGTACTACAATTTTTAGGAGATCTATTGGTGAAGTAGAATGAAGAGAGATATTGCAGAGTTTGTGGCCAAGTGCTCTATATGTCAGCAAGTTAAGATTAAGCACCAAAAACCTAGTGGATCCATACAGGAGTTCAGTATTCCCACTTAGAAGTGGGAGGAAGTGAACATAAATTTTTTGATAGGTTTACCTCGTACCCATCATCAACATAATTCTATTTGGGTTATCATAGACAGGATGGCCAATTTAATTTATTTCTTAGCAGTCCATACCTCTTATTCAACCAAGCACTATGCCAAACTCTATCTCAGAGAGTTGGTTGGGTTGCACAGTGTGCCTATATCTATCATCTCAGATAGAGGTACCCAGTTTACCTCTTATTTTTTGAAAGCATTCCATGGTATCCAAGTCTATCTCAGTACAGCCCTTCACTCTCAGATAGACAGTCAAGCAGAAAGTACCATTCAGACTCTTGAGGATATACTGAGAGAATATGCAATTGATTTTAAAGGTAGTTGGGATGACCACTTGCCTTTGATTGAATTTGTATACAATAACAGTTATCATTCCAGTATCTTTACGGCTCTGTTTGAGGCTCTCTATGGTAGGATATATAGATCTCTAATTGGTTGGTCTGAAGTAGGTGAGGCGCAGTAGTAGGGCCTGACTTGGTGTTTGATGCCTTAGAGAAGGTTCAATTAATCAAACAAAGGCTTAGGGTTTCCCAGAGCCGATAGAAATCATATGTAGATGTGAGGAGAAAGGATCTTGAGTTTGAGGTTGGTGACCTTATGTACTTGAAAATCTCTCCCATGAAATAAGTAAATAGATTCGGCAAGAAAGGTAAACTCATTCCCTGATATGTCAGTCCCTTCAAAATTCTCAGTCATTTTGGAAAGCCATCTTACGAGCTTGAGTTGCCTTTAGTTTTAGCCTTAGTACACCCTGTGTTCCATCACTCATTGTTGAAAAGGTGTATTAGTTATCCATCTGTAGTTGTTCCCTTAGAAAGTGTAGATATTAAGAACAGTCTTTCCTTTGAGGAAGTTCCAGTCAAAATTCTTGATCATCAAGTTTGTAGACTATGAAACAAAGAAAATCCATTCGTCAAAGTTCTTTGGTAGAATCAATCCCCTGAGGGAGCCACTTGTGAAGCAGAAGCAGATATCCATACCAAGTACCCCCATCTCTTCTCCGCGAATCCAGATTTAGTATAAAGTACTAATCTTCTTAAGATTTCTATCTATAAAGCTCAGTTTCAATTGCACATTATGTTTATGTCAACCATGCATTTACAAATTAGTTTAGTCGTGCATTCCATCTATCATATATGAATATTTAGTGTGTAAGCTCGGCCCAGCAGATTTCCTCAGCTTAACTAGTTTCATTCGAGCACGAATGCTCCCAATGGGGAGATATTGTAACACCCAAAATTTGTCTAGCATAATCTAAGTCCCATAGCATGATTATTCATAAATAAAAATTTCAAAACACTCATCATTTTTCAGTTTAGAGCCTGACATTGCATAGGAAATTCAATTAGTGTTCTAACGATATAAAATTTGCCGAAATCCGATAACCGGGTAAGAAGTTATGGAGATTTTAAGTTTCTATCGTTAAACATCATCATTTTAACCCTTAGCACATCGTGAAAATAGTCCAAATGACAATTGTCAATTTTCAGTATGACTCTACGACATTGGTGTATCACGGAGCAGGCCAATTTCTAGTTTGGCAATTTCCAATGGGCCTCCACTATGGTGGCTTATCGTGGGGGTAGCCAAATTGGCACTTCAAAGGATTAACATGATAGCTCCTCATCACGGTGTTTTTCCAGGTCCCAATTTTCCCTTTTCCAGTGGCTTGACGCGATAGTAATGGTCACACCAATGCCAAAAATCTGGATATTCAGTTTTCAAGTTTCATTTTTAAATTTGTCTAGGGGTATTTGGGTCTTTTTCCATGGCCCTAATTAACCTAAAACACAAAATTTAACCCTAAGCACCCCAAGTAGTCATCATTATTTCAATTCCTCACATAATCCAAGATCCTCTTTTCAAGAACAAGAAACCCTATCTCTCAAATTCAAGGCCAATCCTCAAGAACTCACCCAGAACTTTAAAAAATTCACTATCCCAGGTATGTTAGATGTTCATCCATGGAGTCTAAATATCCTATTTTAATTACCATGTTATAATCTTTTCGAACTATTTGATTTTAAATTATAATTTCACCTATGAACCTCCATGTACTATTGATTTTGTACCATGTTACCATGAAATTGTTGATATCATTCAATCCTCTATGTTTTTATATAATTATTTATTGAATAAAACTATAATTTAGTACTATTATATTGAATTCATGCTATTTTTATAAGTTCCATGGCATTTCTATGATTGTTTTAAACCTCGAACTATAAGTGTTTTAAACCTAAAAGCCTTCATGTTTTGTCCTTCAAGCTTTAGTGTCATTTTACTATTATTGTTTTTGAGTTCTGGGGGTATTGAATACCCGAAATCCATAGTTGTTTACTTAGTCTAGTATCAGTACATTACAGAATAGTCTTCAGAATATACTATGAGCATTATCACAATAGTCAGTTACCAGTTAGATGAACTTAGAACAGTCTAATATTTTAGTGTCTTTCAATTGGGAGTAAGATTTAGCACCAATCAAGTATAGGGATGGCGGCTTCCTCGTCAGATTGGTAGAGTCATTAGTAGCGGTCCCTTTACGCCAGAACTACGTATCCAGTATAGAGAATAAGAAGTCACCTGTTAGATTAGGCTTGACTATATCACAGGGGTCACCCATCAGTTCAGGCTTGACACCTTTAGTCCTTTGGATATTATATCAATTTAGTGGATCGACACAGCCATAGTTAGTACTCGTGGCATGGTATTAACACCCTTCTAATTGCAATTACAGGTTAGACCCCGATTAGCTAAAATTAGGAAATGTCGGTTAGATGATACCTCCCATATTCTCAAATATAGTCTCAGTTTAGTCATGTAGTCTTAGAGTTGCTTGACCAAAGCATATAGATATCAGTATATTTTAGAATTTCAGTTTATAGATTTTACTCAGTTCATGTTATATGCTTGGTCATGCATCCCAATGTCTATAAATTTTCACGTATCTTTAGTATCTACAGACTATCATGCATACTCTATATTTACAGATTCTACTTATTTTTTATAGCTATAGATTCTATATTTTACATGCATATCTAGTTAATTATTTGTTCTTTTTATGAAACCATGCATATCAGCCTAGCTCATTTAGCATACCAGTACATTAAAAGTACCAATTTCATACCTTTCTTTTGTGCTATGATGTATTATATCATAAGTGTTGATACTCAGTTCCCAAACAATGCTTAGACCTCACTCCTCAGGCTATCAGCAGTACAGTAGTAGTGGTGAGTCCTCATCATTCAAGGACAGATTATTTTACTTTATATCTCTATTTTAGTAGTTAGAAGAGTTAGTTGGGGCCTTGTCCCATAAAATTATATTTAGTCAGTCAATTTTAGAGGCTTTTCAGATATTTGAGCAGTTATTCAGTATTTTGATTTTTAGTTGACATGTCAGTTTATTAGTATTTAATCAGATTTAGTTAGTTTTTCTATAGATTCATATTTCAGTATTGATTCAGTGATAAAACCTTATGGCAATATCAAATATTTTCTACAATTATTATATTATTATTCAATGCTCACGACAAGTACCAGCTCTTGGGTTAGCTTATGGTCTTTCGGGACTGTAAGCACCATATGACGCCCAGGGTGTACTATCAGGCCGTTACATTTGTAATGTTGATATTAGGAATGTTGGCAATATTTTTTTAGCGATCAAGGTATAAAGTGGTATAGTTGGTTATTTAAGGTTTAAAAGATGATTAGTAGTGAATATTAATTAAGAGGTTAATTATGACTTATGGATAGTTGAACCTTAGAAACAATGAGGACTGGTGGTATTAACAACTAGTAATTATGATGATTAAGATATAATGATGTTTGGCATGAATGAAGACTTATAGAAATGATGATTAGTTGATAATAAATATTTATTCAATGATGATGACTACTTACCAAATGAGGATTTGTGGATTAGTGATGTTAGTTGCTAAATAGCGTTTAGTTAATAACTTTATAGTGAATAATTGGTGATTAATAGTTATTGAATGAATGGTGATTAGTGAGTTTGTTATGGCTAGAGACAAATATTGGTTAGCTGATAAATATGGCTTAGTAATGAATTTAGGCTACGTGTTAGATATTGATTAGTTGGTGAAAATGACTAGATGTTGACCCATGAATAGTTATTATAGAGTGAATAGTGTATAAATAACAATTAAAATATGTATGATGATGAGTGAGTAATTGGTTTAGTAAAAGCATTGGCTAGCTAATAAAGAGCTATGAGTGTGTTTCGAAGATACAATTATCTAAATTATGGTATCATTATGTTTATGCATATTGTGTCATACATTGTTTAGTTAAGAATATTGATTTTAATTTAGAAAGGTTGGTGAATTTCCAATTGATAATAATTGTGAAATATAGATAAATTAAACGATTGATGGTAAACATGGAATGATGGTTGAATAATGATAGAGGTTAGGTATATTGTTGATTAGATTTCACTACATTTATCTTGGGTGTACTCTCTAGTGGTATAAGACGTTGTGATGAGTTTTTTACTTTATGCACCAATTGGCATATGGGAGCCCACTTCGTACTTGTGATTGCTTGTGTTGGTACCTTATGTTATATTGTTATTCCAATATTTATTACTTGTTATGTACAGTGATATTGGCATGTGTGGATGCCTTTTGTTATATTGTTATTCTGATATGTATTACTTGTTATGTACAGCGATATTAGCATGTGTGGATGCCTTATGTTATACTATTATTCCAAATTTTGATTACTTATTATATATAGTAATGATGGTAATGATTCAGGATTGATTTTATACCTTGACTTAGTTAAAATTATCCTACATTATATCATCTTTATATCATGATTTAGCTCTGTTGGCCGATGGTGCCTACTGAGTACCCATTGTTTTGGTACACATACTATGATTCTGCGGCCTATAAATCATAGTGTGGGTTATTGTCATTGATATGTGTGCATCGTGTGGAGAAGCCATGGTTCGGAGACTTAGAGTGAACTCCTGACGTTTGGAGTATTACCTATCTCTCTCTTATGTATTAGACTAGTCTATATGTTGTATTTAGAGATAAGTTATATTAGTGTATTTAGTTGAACTTCACTTTGTACTCTTATGTTATTAGAAACTCTAGTATTAATACCACCTAGTTTTGGGATTATATTATGTTATTGCTTCTTTATTTTATCTATTCCGCAATTCTTTTGTTTATATATTAGGTAGTTTATTACTAGCCATTTCAGACTATGAGTTTGGATTTACAACTGGTGGGTTATAGTAGGCATCATCATGACCTAAGAATTGGCGCGGAGTGGTGTATTAGTGCAATAGCTAAGTGTTTAGTAGAGTACTACGGGTCGGTACGGAGATTTTTATAACTTATCTTTGGGAGGCTACTTTTTAGGAAATTCACTTCTTGAATCCTTATCGTGTGTCCGCAGTGCTTTGAACCTCGAACATATTCTTTGACTCTAGTTTGTCCCTAATGAATGATGAAGATAGGTGATGTTTGTGATAGATGCAAATGAGACTTTAGCACTCTTTTCTAGAGTTACAGCATCGCGCCAGACTAGAAAGTCAGAGATGGATATCAAAGATTTTTAGCATTAGCCAAAAAGATTTAGGTTCTGCATAGGCTCTAGTTGAGCCTGTAGCTACCTCAACCATTTGAGGTTCAGCATTGGGAATCTGAGTTATGATTACAGATCCCTCTCATCCATGGATAACACTTCAGTCATCTTTATATATTTGGTAGTCCGTTACTAGTTGTTCTGGACTATAGGTTTAGATTGCCTACTGGTGGGTTATAGTAGGCACCATCATGATCGAAGAATTAGGTTGTGATAAATTAGTATCAGAGCCTTGGTTTCACTGGTGTGTTAGTACAATAGCTAAGAGTTTAGTAGAGTCGTGTAGATTGGTGCGGAGACATCCATAACCTATCTTTGGGAGGCTACAGGTATATTTTAGGAAATTTACTTCGTGACTCCTTATCGTATGTCTGCATTGCTATGAACCTCAAACACATTCTTTGACTCTATTCCGTCCCTAATGAATGATGTAAGATGGGTGACATTGTTGACAGATACAGATGAGACTTCATCACACCTTTCCAGAGTTTTAGCATAGCACTGGACTAGAGAGTCAGAGATGGATATCGAATATTTTCAATGTTAGACAAAAGAATTAAGGGTCAGCTTAGGCTCCAGTTGATCTTATGCCTACTTCGGCCCTTTGAGGTTCAGCATTGGGGATCCGAGTCATGATAGCAGATCCTTCTTAGCCATGGATAAATTCGAGTCATCGACAATTCTTAGGCCAGAGTTTGGTCTATTGGTGTTCATCAAGGTTCTTGACCAGTTTCTAAGTACAAGATTGGGTTTTGGAGTAAGCTTGGCATATTTGTATTCTATATTCTTCTAAGCCGAACTTGATGCATGAATTTGTTGAAAGACTATTATTGCCACTCTATCTTGGCGTCGGAGTATATGCTAGCAGTTGGGACTTTTTCTCTCAAATTGTAAATTATGTGAGGGCCATTCAAAGAGCATATATCAAGACTTATAGAGGTAGCAGTAAGAGGCCATGCCATCAATATTATATTGTTGATATTTTGTTCAAGTGCTTGTTTTGGGTTTGGAAAGATGATACATGGGTCCAGAGAGAGCCTATGATGTGAGTTAGTTGATAGGATAGATTTAGCATGTATTGCCCACCAACTTAGAGTTCCTGAGGCAGGCTATGATTGCGGGAAGGATGACCGTTATAGTAGAGATTGGTCTCAGTGTCAGTTGGCCATCCATTTGGGCTTAGTTTGTATTGCTCGCTAGGATTAGAACTTTGGGAGTTTGTTACTATTGTAGAGAGATTGGTTACTGGTCTAAAGAGTATCTTTGGCTTGGGATTTCGAGGCATTTCAACTTCTTCAGATCAGCCTCATGAAGTTGCGACATCTTCAGTTAAAAATAGTGCACTTGGTGCCTCAGTTGATGATTTTTTTTTTATGAATCCAAGTCTAGACCCGTTCAAATGTATTCTCCCTATGCCTATTAGACATGTGATTGCGGATTTTACCGTGATTGATGAGCTTTTATTTTTCTACATTTGTCTTTTATTATGTGTATTAGGGTTTTCATACCTATTGATGATTAAATATCTTGATGAGTTCATACTGGTTATTGTGTGTCTTGTTATTGAATTCATAATTATGTGACGGCTCCATGGTATATTTACTTTAATAGTGAAAAGAGTAGATCTGTATTTATATTTTATCCTTATGGGCATAGCTTTTAGGTTAGAGTCCCATTTATCTTGGCAAATTGGCCTTGTTTTGGCCCCCAAGCGGTACATGATATTAATGTTCAATTTAGTACCGTCTATTCATTATATTAATATTGATATTATTGTTACTATTGCTATCACAACTTGAGGTTGTTGATATTATTTGATGTTATTACTTGATATAATTGATCCTCGTTGGGTAGTTTTATAGACTAGTGTTATCTAGTTATAATTTCTTCTCCTTGCATTTTTTATTCGGTGGCTTGACTAGATATAGCCCAATTGGATGATTTCTTATTCAAAGCATGGAGAGGATGATTGTTTTCCTTCTTGGTTAACTGTGTAAGATTGATTTGGGAAAGTATTATGGTGTCGAAGGTAAGTTGACGTTCCGAGGTTTTGTATGACTAAAGTTCACAATTATATTGCCTAGTATTGAGTTTGAGATTCATAGACTTGGCTCCTCAATTCTGAAGGCTTTTGTGTTGGTTATCCCTTCCTATTTAGCTTGTTTATGAGATAACTAGTTTGAGGTCCGTTATTCATTTGTGGCTATTTCATTCCCTGGTAGCAAATAGATATTGATATCGAGATGCCCTGAATTTATCTCTTAGATTTATTAGATCCATCTCCTGGTGATGGTTTACCATTGCTATATGTGTGGAGTTGTATGCTCCATTCTCACCACGATGTGATACTTGTCTTCCGTGAAGTTAGGAGATAGAGACAGGTGGCCTTTCTTATGATCGCTTCTTAAGTTGGCATTTTTCTTATTCAATAATGTGATCCATGTATGGATCAAGTGATGATTTTCCTACTTGGGTAGATTAGGAAATACCTATTTTAGAGTTTGTTTGGTCTAATGAGGCTTAGTGGAGTGTTTTTCCTTGATGATATATGCCTATGGCTATTTTTTGCCGAGATGGAGTATTGGACTCATTAGTTCCGATGAAAGTTGCATTTCTTTGAGTTGCTAGAGTTCTTACCTTTACTGGATTGGATTTCCTCTATTTTCAGTTGGTGATTTATTCTCTATTATGATTTTATTCTTCAACTATGTTTTAATTTCGGCTCGACCTGATATAGTACAAATATACCTGATTTAGACAGTATGGTCGATATAAATATTGGAACTTGATTTGGATTTGTTAGCTCAAATTAGGATTTGATGTTTTGGGATGGTGATCTTAAAGCTATAATCACTTTGGAGTATCAATGCCTACCCGTCTTCAAGTTTGGTTTGGGCAATTGAGATAGAGTGGTTCAACCTTTGTGTTGAGACTTCAGCTAAGAGATGTGTAGCTGACTGCAATGTGTATTCTTAGGATTTGTATCAGTTCGGATTTCATTGATAAGTTAGTTGAGCGTACTCCATAGTTCCCAGATAGCGCCTTATAGTCTTATTCTCATATTTGTTGTATGGACTTTCAACGTATCAGCTATGGTTCATCGAGTTCTCTATGATGAGATTGCGAGGATGAGACTCGGGTAATTTTCCTCTAGGTTTGGAGCAGATAACAGGTGAGAAATGGAAAAGGAAGATCATATTTGGATTTGTAATCAGTGATATAACTCATGTCTTGGTGTGCTTTTTTTCTTGGATAAGCCTTTGTTGATTTATGTGAGTATAGAGATGGTGTCGGTGTGTTGTGGTTTATATTTGTGTGCAACTACATTTTTGGTTCAATTGGAGGCCAATTAGTGGTTGAAGTTAAGTTTTGACTGTTGGAAGTGAAGTAAGGGTGTTGGTCGAAAAAGGATACCTATGCCGAAATCCATTAGAAGTTTTCCCTTTTTGTGGAGGTTATTTAGGAAGTCATGCTCGGAGCATGTCAGCCCACAATCCCATCCCTTTGAGTTTTTGAGAATTTCTCTATCTGTTTACTTTCGGGGGCGAAAGTCCTTGTAGTAGTAGATATTGTAATGACCCTTCCGGTTATTTTTTCATATTTCCACTTATCTTCGCCATCGGGGTTTTTCAATAGCTGCCCCAAGTCATTTATGACTTTTTGGGACTGATAGTTTGGTTACTGGCTAGTTCGTTTGGCTTTTAGAATCAATTCCCTATTTAGAAACCTTCGTAGGTTCCAATTGGCCACCAAGCAAAAACATCAATAAGATGATCTCGAATGCAAATTTCGACTATGCCAGTAGATTCAAAAAAATCAATTTTAGGCTAGGTGGACCTTTAGTTTGGGTCCCAATATACCCAAGCTCATTTCTACCTATTGGTTAGAAAGTGGGAAAATCAAAAGATATGGGTGTGGGGTCCATAATTGGTCTAAAAGACCTTGGATGGAAAATCAAACTTCACCAACGCGTTTGAAACATTGAATTTAGTGGGGTTACAAAGTTCATTTGCAAAAATTCGAGTCTGAATGAGTTCCGAGGATCAAAAATAAGTTTTGACTTTGCCGGTACTGGACAAGTGTGATCGTACAAGGACCTATTGTGATCATAATAGTGCGATCGCGATCCCTAGGACTGTGATAGCGATATCTCCATGCCTAAAGGGGCTATAAATAGGACCCCAAGTCGCGATTTGGCCATTTTGTCTTTATCTTTGAGACCTAAAAGCTCTAGAAAGGTGAGATAACTATAAATTGAGTCTTGGGTGTTACTTGAAAGCTTGATTAACATATATTTTCGTTATTAAGAACGGATTTAAGGTAAGAATCCTTCAATTTCAAGCTTGAATTTCTTGATTTTTTGACCAAAACTCCAAATAGCCTGATGGCTTAATTTTAACCCCAAATAAGCTTAGTCTTCACTTATTTCATAAGGGTTATGATTCTTGGATGGTGTATGAACTTTGGGTTAACCTTAGAAATGTGTTTCCTATAAGTAGGACCCACTTGGGGGTTTTGGTGTCATTTCTGGACCCGAAACATAATGGTGCAATATGGGTATCGTTACGCTCGTATTGATGAGTATATTATGTTTTTGATATCTTGGCATCTTTAAAAGGCTTATCAAAAAGGAAAAATAAATGTTTAGCGGATTAGTAAGCATTCTTCGAATTTGAGGTAGGTTAGGTTTATCCCTTGTTGGAATGAGCTTTGTCATAGTATAATTGTCATATCTTTCTATATTGGGAGAGGTTTTAGGTGTTTGTTTGATGATTATGCAAGACTTGTGGTTAGTGGATCTTTTAGGTCTTTTGGACCCACATAGTGAAATGCCTAGCTTGTTGTCATGACCCTTAATGAATTAGACTTAATGTCTCATGCTTAACATAAGAATGCTTAGAACTACTTTAGTTAGATGGAAAGATGTAATACCCCAAAAATTTTCTAAGCTTAAATCAGTCCTTTAAGCTTGTCAAGGGGGTCCCATACTTAGAAAATTCTAGCTAAGTCTTCGAAAGTTGGCAATCTCATTTCGCCACCTTAATGTCCTTCAATGGTCCGTATTGTTGTTAATTCATGATCAGAGAGGTCAGTAGGTGTTCCCGAATAACTTTCGGATTTTTTGAACCTCGTTCAGACCACGTTTGATTTCCTAAAACAGTGGACCAACGCGATCTTGGCGCATTGCGTCGCCTATCGCCTTGGTTAACACTGTTGCAGGTTGCCAGAGCCAAAAGTACCGAGGCTTGGCGCGATGCGTCAAGTATCGTATCGTATCCATTGACGCAACACGTCGCTTATAGCATCGACGCTCAGTTTTCCAATCATTAAATAACCGCGTCATTAAGGATAATTAGGTCTTATTCCCCAACCTTCAGCCCTCATAAACACAAAATTTAGCCTGGCTAAATACATTCATTATTTCACAAATTCTCAAGAACAAAAATCCTAGAGCTATCAATTCAAAAATCAATTTCCAAGATATTTCACCATCAACCTTTAAAAATTCAACAACTAAGGTATGTCAAGTGTTCATCCAAGGGTTTCTTCCACCCTTGGAGTCCAAGAAACCTTTTCAAACCTCAAGATAATGTTTTGGATGAATTTCATGATTTAGCTTGATTGTGTTCATTACTATTACGTTAATCGGTTCTGTAGTTCATGATGTAATCACAATATCTATGTTAAGTAAAGTGATATATATGTAGTATCATGTGAAACAATGTTTAACCCTTGAAATTTGCCAAAGGGAATGTGATTATGATGCTTATTTTTTGAATAGTGTTATGTGAATACGTTATGCTCACTAGGTGTTTGATGAATTTCCCTTGTGGGTTACTAAAAAAAAGCACTCATGCCATGCTAGTTTATGTGCAAGTTGTATCATGCAAGTGTTTGATAAATTGTCTATGAGAATGAAATAATGTCATGCTATAGTATGCTAATGTGTATTTCTCATCCATGTGCAAGTAATGCATCATAAGTGTTTATTGAAATGTTTAATGAAAGAATGATGAACATGTAGCCATTATTGAGCTTTTAAGATTGTGCCTAGAACTAGTGTCAGTTTTCACGATACTTTCAGTCAAGCTATGATCAGTAGAATTCAGTCAGTCACATAACTCAGGAAAACTCAGTAAATTTAGTATCAGTCAAGTACTCAGTAATCTCAGTAATATCAGTAGTATTCCATTAGTCAACGGAATCTAGTAAACTCATTTTAGTCCAATTAATCAGTACAATCAGTAACAGATCAATCAAGTCTAGTTCAGTGTCTATTCAGATGGGAGTAGAATTCAGCAACGAGTGAACCCAAGGATGGGAACACACACTGTCAGCAGAAAGTGTGATTCTTAGAAGCAATCCTTGCGTTCCAGAACTATGTAGTCAGCATAGGTTGAGATATCAACATAATTAGTTAAGGGTTGATGAGGTGGACTAACACTATTAGATTAGGGTCCCACCATTCTCCTTTGGGGACACTGTCAAATGATGGTCACTCACAGCTTATCCTTACCAGTGGCATGGTATTGACACCCTTCCAATTGGGGTTACAGATTGGACCCCAACTCATCTATAATAGCTTATCAGGGGCATGTCGGTTAGATGAATTCTCCCACAATTTTAGTTATAGAATTAGGACTGTCAGATACAGCCACTCAATCTCAGTAATAATACTCAGATAGCTCTTTATATATCAGGACTTTCAGATACAGTCACTCAGTATAGTACGAAACTTAGCTAGTTCCATCAGAACCTAGACTGTCAGACACAGTCGCTCAATATCAGTTATATCAGTTATCAGAAATCTATGTTATCAGTATTCAGGATCAGTAATTAGTCTCGTCACAATTTCAATTATAGTTACGTATTTATGCATGTATTGTCACGTTCATGTTATTTAGTCAGTTAGTATTGTTCATGCGTATGAACCCCATACATTCAGCCTACCTCACTTGCATACAGTACATTTAATTGTACTGATGCATTTGTGCTATGGTGTTTTTTACCATAGGTTCAGAAGCACGAGCTCCAGAGCATCAGTAGCATTCCAGTTTCAGCAGTCAAAGTTAGCAGTGAGTCCTCATCATTCGAGGATGTTATTATTTAATTATTTTATTCCTTTAGCTCTTAGCTTACTTCAGTAGTTCGAAGTTAGTTGGGGACATATCCTATCAACTCCATAGATTTCAGAAAGTTTAGAGGGTTTCAAACTACAGTATGGTTAGATAGTTTATTTCGATTTTGGGTATTTCTATACCCCGTTCAGATATTATTTTATCAATCATGTTATAGTTTTGGACCTTACGGCCTTACAGCATATATTCTAGATTTATATAGTATATCATGCAATGCTAAGTTACAAATATCATTCCTGGGTCAGCTTGTGGTCCTTCAGGGTCATGGGCACCGCATAGCATTTCGGGTACCAGATTTGGGGCGTTACAAACTTGATATCAAAGCCAAAGGTTCAATAGTGTCCTAGGAAGTCTAAAAGCCGCATCTAGTAGATTCTTATACATGGATGTATTGTGCACCATATTTAAGTGCAGGAGACTATAAGATATTTTACGACTAGTTTCCTTTCTTTTAGTATTCATGTCATGCCAGTGAGCTTAATCTCAAGTTAATCTTTCAGTCTAATCCTTTTCTCTTCCATTTACAAAACATGCCTCCCAAGAAAAGAACTAGGAATCAGTCAGCCCCTCAGGCCGAAAATCCTTTGGGCGAACATGTCTCTCATGCAGAGTTCAGAGCTACATTTACTACTCTTGGTCAGTCAATTACTGCTCAGAATAAATGACCAGCTTTCGTTCCGGCCAACCTAGTGGCCAATTCAGCTGTAGTTAGGATTCGAGACTTCAGCCGAATGAATCCTCCATCCTTTTTTGGGTCTAAGGAATAAGAGGTCCCTCATGAATTTCTTGATCAATTTTAGAAGGTTACGAACATCATGGGGGTTACTTCTAGTGAGAGCGCTGAGCTAGCTGAATATCAGTTGTAGGATGTTGCCCATACTTGGTTCAAGCAGTGAAAGTCAGAGAGGTCAGTTGATGCAGGATCCATAGAGTGGGAGGAGTTTGTCACCGTATTCTTAGATAGATTCTTTCCCAAAAAGCTAATAGAAGCGAAGGTGTTAGAATTTATCAATCTCAGGAAGGGCAGCATAACAGTGAAAGAGTATTCTCTTAAGTTTACTCAACTAGCTAGATTCGCTCCTCATGTAGTGGCTGACAGTAGGGCTAAGATAAGTAAGTTTGTTTTTGGGGTGAATAATAGTATGGTCAATGAGTGCAGGTTCACAATATTGAATAGTGACATGAACATAGCCAGTCTTATGATCCATGCTCAGCAGATAGAAGAGCAACAAATTAATATGAGAGAGAAGCTAATAAGAGAGCAAGGACAGGTAGTTTCAACTTTGCTCAGCCTAAATCAGAAGGAGAGAATCGTTCTCAATTTTTTCCTAAGCCATCCGTTCCATCTCCTTCTTCAGCTAGTGCTCTAGTGCCAAAATTTAGAGACGGCAATAGAGATAGGGCGCCAGGATCTAAGTCTCAGGGCAGTGTCAGTAATGCCCAGACTAATCCCTTTTGTCAGACTTGTGGTAAGAACCACAAGGGTGTTTGTAGAGCTGGCAGCGATGTCTGTTTTGGATATGGCAAGCCAGGCCACAGAGTCAGGGATTGTCCCCAGTCAGGTTATCAAGGTCAACATAATCGTTTCTCAGCCCAGTTTGATTGCCCAAATCAGTAGGGTGCCATTTCCAGTGCTACTAGTGGGCAATGCCCAAACAGACTTTATACTCTCTAATCTCGGCAAGATCAAGAAAATTCTCCTGATATAGTTACTGGTATGTTACAGATCTTTCACTTGCATGTTTACCTTTGCTAGATCCAGCAGCTTCCTTGTCTTTCGTTACTCCTTACAAAGTAGTTGATTTCGGAGTCAGTCCTAAAATTCTAGCAGAGCCCTTTTCAGTCTCTACCTCAGTGGGAAAAACTATCCTAGCCCAGCGGTATACAGGAACTGTCCGATTATGATATTTCAGAAAGTCACCTCAACAGACTTAGTTGAATTAGAGATGACTGATTTTGATGTCATTCTCAGCATAGATTGGCTTCATTCCTGCTATGCCACAGTTGACTGCAGAAATAGAGTTATCCAGTTCTAGTTTTTGAATGAACCTGTCCTAAAATGGAGGGGTAGTACTTCAGCTTTTAGAGGTCAGCTTGTTTCCTAAGTTTGGGCAAGGAAAATGATATCTAAAGGATGTGTTTATCATTCCGAAACTCCCAGTCTTGAATCAATCCCAGTCATGAATGAATATGCAGATGTCTTTCCTGAAGATCTGCCAGGAATTTCTCCCGAAAAGGAAATAGACTTTGGCATTGAACTTTTTCCAGATAATCAACCTATATTTGTTCTAACATACAGAATGGCACTAACAGAACTCAGAGAATTGAAAGAGCAGTTGAAGGATCTCTTAGATAAAGGATTCATTAGACCCAACATATCCTCGTGGGGTACATTAGTCTTATTCATGCGCGAGAAAGATGATTCTCTCAGAATGTGCATTGATTACCGTTAGCTTAATAAAGTCACGGTCAAGAACAAGTATCCACTTCCCTGAATTGACGACTTGTTGGACTAACTTCAGGGTACCAGTTATTTCTCAGAATAGAACTCAGATCAGGCTATCATCAGCTCATAGTCAGAGATTGTGACATTTTGAAAATAGCCTTCCATACTCGGTATGGTTACTTTGAATTCCAAGCCATGTCCTTTGGTCATACCAATGTCCCAACAGCTTTCATGGACTTAATGATTCGTGTGTTCAAATAGTACTTGGACATGTTCATTATAGTCTTTATAGATTATATTTTGGTTTATTCCCGTAGTGAGCGTTATCATTCAGACCATCTAAGAATCATACTTCAGACTCTCAGAGATCATCAATTGTTGGCCAAATTCAGTAAGTGTGAGTTTTGGCTAAGGCCAGTCGTATTTCTTGGTCATATCATTTCCGGTGATGGCATTAGGGTTGATTCTCAAAAGATCAAAGCAACACCAAACTGGCCTAGACCTATCTCTCCATCATATATAAGGAGATTCTTGGGTTTGGCTGGCTATTACAGATGGTTTTTGAGGGATTTTCTTCTATTCCATCCCCTATGTCCAGATTAACTCAGAAAAAAGTCAAGTTTCAGTGGTTAGATCCTTGCGAGAAGAGTAGTTGAAGACTTGACTCATCTCAGCTCCAGTTTTAACTCTTCTAGATAGTTCAGATAGGTTTAGAGTAGTTCAAAAACATCTCTAGTTTTTGAGGTATAATAAAAGTAGGATAGAGATCCCAGCCTTGTCAAGTTGTAAGAATCAGTCAAAGATCAGAAGTAGAGGTTTTCTCCCAAGGGGGAGATAGATTTTTGCATTGTCAGGGTCATCTTTGCGTGCCAGGTGTAGATGACTTAAGGCAACAAATTCTTGCAGAAGCGAATGGTGTGCACTACTCTATTCATCCAGGGGCCACTAAGTGTACCACGACTTATGAGAGATCTATTGGTGGAGTGGGATAAAGAGAGATATCATAGAGTTTGTGGATAAGTGCTCTATATGTCAGCAGGTTAAGATAGAGCATCAGAAGCCTAGTGGGTCCATGCAGGAGTTCACTACTCCTACTTGGAAGTAGGAAGAAGTGAACATAGAATTTTTAATGGGTTTGCCTCGTACTCATCCTTAGCATGATTCAGTTTGGGTCATTATAGATAGAATAACCAAATTACCTCATTTCCTTCCAGTCCATACCTCTTATTCAGCCGAGGATTACGCCAAACTCTACATCAGGGAGTTGGTCAGATTGCATGATTTTCTGTTGTCTGTTATCTTAGGTAGAGATACTCAGTTCACCTCTCACTTTTGGAAAGCATTCCAAAAGGGCCTTGGTACCCAAATTCATCTCAGTACAGCCTTTTATCCTTAGACAAATGGTCAAGCCGAAAGGACCATTCAAACTTTTGAAGATATGCTACGAGTGTGTACAATTGATTTCAAGGGTAGTTGGGATGACCACTTGCCTTTGATTGAGTTTTCATATAACAACAGCTATCATTCCAGTATTAAGATGGCTCCATTAGAAGCTCTCTATGGTATGAGGTGCAGATCTCTAGTCGGTTAGTTTGAAGTTAGTAAGGCCTCAGTTATAGGTCCTGACTTAGTATTCGATGCCTTAGAAAAAGTACAATTGATCAGAGAAAGACTTCGGGCTGCTCAGAGCCAATAGAAGTCTTATGCAGATATGTGCGAAAAAAATCTTGAGTTTGAGATTGGTGACTATGTTTATCTAAAGATCTTTCCCATGAAGGGAGTGAAGAGATTCAAAGAAAAGGGAAAGCTCAGTCCCTGATATGTCGATCCCTTCAAAATTCTCAGTTGTTTCGGCAAGGTAGCTTATGAGATCGAATTGTCTTTAGATCTTGCTTCAGTGCGTCCATTCTTTTATGTCTCCCTGCTAAAGAAGTGCATAGGTGACCCAACAGTCATAGTCCATAGAGAGGGCTTAGATGTTTAGAACAACCTCTCTTATGAAGAGATTCCAGTCGAAATTCTTGACTACCAGACTCATAGACTAAGGAACAAAGAAATTCCTCTAGTCAAAGTTCTTTGGCAGAATCAGTCCGTTAAGGGAGCTACTTGAGAAGCAGATATGCGGACCAAGTATCCTCACCTCTTTTTCACTAACTCAGACTTAGCCCAAGGTAATAGCTTTCCTTAAGATTTCTCAATTATCATGTTCAGTTTCATTACCAACTTAGTATTCAGTTTCATGCTAAGAATTCTATTATAAACATGGTATCACATACCATTGCATATTCAGTCATATGTTCATGCATCATGTCAGTTATGTATTCATGCATCAGACATTCATCCTTATTATGAGAAACTTAGCTTATCAGAAATCTCATTCATGTATTCATGAATCATTTACGCATGCATCAGATATGCATGTTCAGTATGATACATTCAGTTTATCAGTCATGTTAGTCATGAAATCATGTTTCAGTTATTCATGTCCTATATGTATTTTAGTTCATATTTTTCCCCATCTCAGTCAGTATCATTCGAGGATGAATGTTCTCAAGGAGGAGACATGGTAAGACCCCACAAAATCTCTAAGCTTAAATCAGTCCTTTAAACTTGTCAAGAGGGCCCATACTTAGAAAATTCTAGCTAAGTTCTTAGACTTAGTTTATTTTTGGACTTCGAAAGTTGGCAATCTTAGTTTGCCACCTTAATGTCCTTTAATGGTCCGTATTTTTGTTAATTCATGATCAGAGAGGTCAATAGGTGTTCCTAGACAAGTTTGGGATTTTTTGGACCTCGTTTAGACCACGTTTGGTTTCCCAAAATAGTGGACCAACGCGATTTTGGTGCACTGCATCACCTATCGCATTGGTTAACATTGTTGCAGGTTGCCAGAGCCAAAAGTACTAAGGCTTGGTGTGATCCATGGTGTGACGCATTAGGTATCGCGTCGTATCCATTGATGCGCCGCATCGCTTATAGCGTCGATGCCCAGTTTTCCAGTCATTAAATAACTGTGTCATTAAGGTTAATTAGGTCTTTTTCCCCAACCTTCAGCCCTCATAAACATTTGGCTAAATACATTCATTATTTCATAATTCTCAAGAATAAAATCATAGAGCTATTAATTCAAAAATCAATTTCCAAGAGATTTCACCATCAACCTTTAAAAATTCAACAACTAAGGTATGTCAAGTGTTCATCCAAGGGTTTTTTCCATCCTTGGACTCCAAGAAACCTTTTCAAACTTCAAGATAATGTTTTGGATGAATTTCATGATTTAGCTTGATTGTGTTCATTACTATTACATTAATGGGTTCTCTAGTTCATGATATAATCGCAATATCTATGTGAAGTAAAGTGATATATGTGTAGTATCATGTAAAACCATGTTTAACCCTTGAAATTTGCCAATGGGAATATGAATTATGATGCCTATTTGTTGAATAGCGTTATGTGCATATGTTATTCTCACTAGTTGTTTGATGAATTTCTCTTGTGGGTTAATAAGAACAAGCACTCATGCCATGCTGGTTTATGTGCAAGTTGTATCATACAAGTGTTTGATAAATTGTCTATGAGAATGAAATAATGCCATGCTATAGTATGCTAATGTGTAGTTCTCATCCATGTACAAGTAATGCATCACAAGTGTTTGTTGAAATGTTTAATGAAAGAATGATGAACATGTAGCCATTATTGAGCTTTTAAGCTTGTGCCACGATTTACTTATTATGCTATCTAGTCCTGGGGGTATTTAATACCCAAAAATTTAGTTGTGTGCCTACAGCTAGTGTCAGCTTTCACGATACTTTCAGTCAAACCATGATCAATAGAATTCAGTCAGTCATATGACTCAGGAAAACTCAGTAATCTCAGTAATCTCAGTAATCCAGTAATCTCAGTACTAAGAAATCTCAGTCAGTTATTAGATCTCAGTAGTATTCCATTAGTCAACAGAATCCAGTGAACTCAATTCAGTCCAATTAATCAGTACAATCAGTAACAGATCAATCCAGTCTAGTTCAGTGTCTATTCAGATGGGAATAGGATTAAGCATCGAGTGAACATAAGGATGGAAACACACATTGTCAGCAGAGAGTGTGATTCTTAGAAGCAATCCTTGCATTCTAAATCTATGTAGCCAGCATAGGTTGAGACATCAACACTATCAATTGAAGGTTGATGAGGTGGACTAACACTGTTAGATGTGGTTCCCACCATTCTCCTTTGGGAACACTGTCAGTAAGGGTCACTCACAGATTGTCCTTACCAGTGGCGCGGTATTGACACCCTTCCAATTGGGGTTACAGATTGAACCCCAACTCATCTATAATAGCTTATTAGAGGCATGTCGATTAGATGAATTCTCCCACAGTTTTAGTTATAGTATCAAGATTGTCAGATACAGTCACTCAGTCTTAGTAAGAGACTCAGATAGTTATTCAATTATCTAGACTATCAGATACAGTCACTCAGTATAGCATAAAACTCAGCTAGTTCTTTCAGAACCTAGACTGTCAGACACAGTCGCTCAGTATCAGTTATATCAGCTATTAGAAATCTATGTTATCAATATTCAGCATCAGTAATCAGTCTCATCACAATTTAAATTACAGTTACGTATTCATGCATGTATTGTCATGTTCATATTATTCAATCAGTTAGTATTGTTCATGCATATGAACCCCACACATTCAGCCTACCTCACTTGCATACCAGTACATTCAATCGTACTGACGCATTTGCACTATGGTATTTGTATACCATAGGTTCAGAAGCATGAGCTCCAAAGCATCAGTAGCACTCCAGTTTAAGCAGTCAGATTCAGCAATGAGTCCTCATCAGTCGAGGATATTATTATTTGATTATTTTATTCCTTCAGAACTTAGCTTACTTTAGTAGTTCGGGGTTAGTTGGGAACATGTCCCATCAACTCCATAGATTTTAGACAGTTTATAGGCTTTTAGGCTACAGTATGTTCAGGCAATTTATTTCAGTTTTGGTTATTTCTATACCCCGTTCAGTTATTATTTTATCAGTCATGTTATAGTTTTGATTCTAGCTTATATTTCTTGTTATGTAGTATATCATCCAGTGCTTAGTTACAAATATCAGTCATGGGTTAGCTTATGGTCCTTTCGGGTCATAGGCACCGTGTAGCGTTCCAGGTACCAGATTTGGGGAGTTACAAAAGACCTTGTCACTCATACTTAGGGTAAGATTGCCATTAGATGCTTACTCTAATGAATTTTCTTTAGCTCCAATGGACTTAGTGATAGTTTTTGAGTAGGATCCCTACCTTGGACTTAATGGTGGCTTGCTATACATCTAAGAGTTGAATTAGATACCTTAGCAAAGTACGACGTACAAATAAACTTTGGATGTATAGTGGGGGATTTATAAATGGGCCTTGACCCACCTTAAGCCAAGATTGAGGTACACAAGGTGAAACCCATAGATTTTTGTGAATTTCCTAGAAAATGCTCTTTAAGGCAATATTGAGGAACCTTGATAGTAAATTTATTGATGATGCCATAATGAGCTATTATTTATTGTATTAAAAAAAACCATGACCATGTGGTTCATTAGGCCGTGGATGTGGCTATTACTTTGGGTATTGATTAGGCTATCGGTTGGCTATTGATTGGGCCAATGAACACCTTATTGAATGGGCCCTTGACTATAACATGTCTTAAGCCATAAAGTATAATATCGACTATGCTATGAATAACCTATAGATTATGCCATGGATTTCATATTGCTCAAGTTAGTGATAAACTTTCTTTATGCTAATGGTGAGCTAATGAATATGTTACTTGTGGGCCATTGCTCATGGTAATGCTTATGGTTATGCCCGTGGTCTAATGGACTAGATTATTAACTTATCACTTATAACATTTATGTTGAATTTATATACACTTATTGATAATCTGACATTGATAATGAACGAGGAAATATCGAGGTATGCTCTTCTTGTTTCTCATTTTATGTTTATTTACTTTAGCCCTCGTGGGGCTTGTTATTTACCTTAGCCCTCATGGGGCTTGTCCTTTACTTTAGACCTTGTGGGGCTTGCTTTCTATTATTGATATTAATGTGGATATTTTGATGATGCTAGGCAAGGTCCGAGGATATTATAATGATATGATGATGTCCAACAAGGCCAGAGGATATTATAATGATATGATAATACCCGGTATGGCCATAGAATGTTATGATGATATGATGATACCCGACAAGGCCAGAGAATATTGTGATGATATGATAATACTCTACAGGACCAGAGGATATTATGTTGATATGCTGATACTCGGTATGGATGGGGGATATTATGATCACTTGATGATACTGTAACAACCCGAGACTACCCTCTAGTCGTTACACGGTGCTTATGACCCCGAAGGACCACATGCTAACCCATGATTGATATCTACTGTGAACACTGAATAATAATACTATCTATAATAAGGACTTGGTCTGAATTGCCATAAGGTTCAAAACATCTGAAATTACAAATAAAAATGTAACATCTGATAAAACATCAAAAAACTAAATACTGTCTGAACTGATCTAGTCTGAACTGTCTGAATATGGAGTTGATGGGACAAGCCCCCAACTAACTCCACTACTAAACTATTGATAAACTAAAATACTAAAATAAAAGCATATCCTCAATAGATGAGGACTCACTATTAAATCCATGACTGCTAACTGGATTTGTCTTAGCGTGATCAGGAACCTGAGCGTCCGAATCTATGATATGAAATATCATAGTGCAAGAAAGTATACGTCAGTACGTGGGAATATACTGGTATGCTAGATGAGGTAAGGCTGAATGCAAGGGTTCATATGCATGAATAGTAACTGACTGAATGATATAGAGTAAGTGAATGTAAGAGTATGCGGATAACTGGTACTACTAAAAATACTGAGAATACAATACTGTGGACATACATAGATATATAATGTATCTGAGATTTTCTAAAGCTAAGTACTGAGTTTTGATAACTAAGTAACTGATATCTAAAGTTATTGGTAACTGAATGGCTGATAATGAGTGACTATGTCTGACAGTCCTGATTTTGTAGAACTGAACTGAATTCTAAACTGAGACTGAAACTAAAATTGTGGGACGTAATCATCTAACCGATATGCCTCTTTCTGAATTGATTGGGGTCCAACCTGTAACCCCTGTTGGAAGGGTGCTAATACCATTCCATGGGTACTAACACTGGCTGTGAGTTAACCCTAACTAACAGGAAGACATTTTATCAACCCTTACTAACAGGAAAACTCATGAGAGATATGTCAACCCTTATCTAGCAGGAAGTCATATCAACCTATGCTAGCTACATAGTTCTGTAACTCAGGAATTTCTACTAAGGGTCAAATCCTACACTAACAGGAATGCCCCATCCCTAGGTTCTCTCGGTGTTGAATGCTAATCCCAATTGAAAGCGACTGAACTAATTATACTGAACTGGACTAGACTGATACTGAGTTTACTGAGTTTTCCTGAGTTTTGTAACTGACTGAGTTCTACTGATCGTGACATGACTGATACTATTCTGTCACTGATACTGGCTCTAGGCAAACAACTAAATTGTCAGGTATTAAATACCCTCAGGACTCGATAGCATAAAAAGTAAAGCAAAGCATGATCTTTAATAACATAATAATTTTCACTTGGTCATAATTTATACATAGAGACATTTTATCAAACACTTGTAATGAATTAACTTGTACATGAATGGGGAATACATGTTAGCATGCTATAATGGCATTATTTCATTCTCATAGACAATTTATCAAACACATGGGAGGCATTCTTGTTTTACTAAATCATTAACACTTAGGGTAAACATTGTTATAACAATCAACATGCAAATTGAAAGATTTATCATGTATATTATGTAAATCAACTCATACTAGGAACAATTCTTGAAACTCAAATTTAAATCATGGATAACACATAATCATGGAAATTACAATGCCCAAACTTGTAAATTCATGTATTATAACATGGGGATTACTCAATTCAATATACATGTTATTCAATTTCATGGAATCTACCATAAATCATGGTTTTAAAACTTAATAAATGTCAAAACATGAATACAATCCAATTTCATACATGTAAATCATGAATCATGAATCTTGAAGCTTTAAAAATGAATTCTTGGACTCTATGGGTGAAAAGGACCCATAGATAAACACCTAACATGCCTTAATTTGTGATTTTCTTGAAGTTCTTGGTGAATCCTGGAACTTTGTTCTTGATCTCTTTAACTAGGATTTTTTTTCCTCTTGAGAGAGAATGGTTTAATTTGGGGGAAAATTTGGTAAATAGTGAAGTAACTAGGTTAACTAAAGTTGAATTTCGTATTAAAGGCTGACTGGGGTGAGGGGCAAAATACTTTAATGCCCTCAGATTTAAAACTTGGAATTACTAAAAATTCCTAATTTTGGCACCCGGCGTGATGCGGTGCTATTGCATCGTGTCACTGGAAAATGAACAATTGGGAACTGGATTGGTGGTGCGATGTGGTGCCATTGCGGTATCTTGCTGGATGTGATTTTAGTCCTTGGCGCAATGCGGTGGAATTGCGTTGCCTCACTGGAAATTAAAAATTATGAACTGGGTCTATAGTACGATGTACCAATATCATGGAGCAACACTGGAATTGACGATTTCCATTTGGTCATGCTCCGCGACGCGTTGATGGCTCAGGTGGCACACTGTCTTACTAAAATAGCTCTAACTCTTCGCCCGGGTGTCAGATTTGGGCAAACTTTATATCGTTGGAAAGCTAATTAAATTTCCTATGCAATGAAAGACTCCAAAATAAAATTTACGGAGAATTTCAATAATTTTTTATGGGATTACTCATGTACTAAGACTTAAATTAAGCTAAAGAAAAATGGAGTATTATAGATACCCAGCAAAACTGGAGGATATTATAATGGCATAATGATACCCAATAAGGCCGGAGGAAGATTATTGATGTGCCTATGAGTACATCTATCAGTTCAAGTCTCGCTAGCCCTAAGTATGGCAACTATATGTAATTTATGTTGTTGATATTAGGGATGCCGGCCATAGTTTTCTAGTGACCAAGGTATAAAGTGGTGTAGTTACTGATTTAAAGTTAAAAAGATGATTAGTGTTGAATATTAATTAAGAGGTTAATAATGACTTATGGATAGTTGAACCTTAGCAATAATGAGGACTAGTGGTATTGACGACTAGTAATTATAATGATTACGCTATAATGATGTTTGGTAGGAAAGAAGACTTATAGCAATGATGATTAGCTGGTAATAATGATTTAGTCGATGATGATGACTAGTTGCCAAATGAGGATTTGTGGATTAGTGATGCTAGTTGCTAAATGGTGTTTAGTCAATAAATTGAATAGTGAATAACTGGTGATTAATGGTTATTAGATCTATGGTGATTATTGAGTTTCTGATGGCTATAAACAAATATTGGTTATTTGATAAATATGGCTTAGTAATGAATTTTGGCTGTGTGCTAGTTATTGATTAGTTGGTGAAGAATAACTTGTTATTGACCCATGAATAGTGATTATCTAGTAAATAGTGTATAAATAACAATTAGAATGTATATGATGACTAGTGAGTAATTGTTTAGTATATAAGCATTGGCTAGCTAATAAAGAGCTATTAGTGCATATCGAGGATATAGTTTTTTAAATTATGATACTGCTATATTTATGCATATATTATCATACATTATTTAATTATTAGTGTTGATGATAATTGAGGAAGGTTGATGAATCTCTAATTGATGATAATTGTGAAATATTGATAAATTGACCGATTGATGGTAAGCGTGGAATGATGGTTGCATAACGATGGAGTTTGGGTAAATTGTTAATTAGACTCTTTTACATTTCTCTTGGGTGTACTCTCCAATTGTATGGGACATTGTGATGTATTCTTTACTTTATGCACTAGTTGGTGTATGGGAGCCAACTTTATACTTCTTATTATTTGTGTTGATGTCTTTTGTTATATTGTTATTCTAATATTTATTACTTGTTATGTACAGCGATATTGTAATGTGTGGATGCCTTACGCTATATTGTTATTCTGATATTTATTACTTGTTATATACAATGATATTGGCATATGTAGATACCGTATGTTATACTATTATTCCATTTTGACTACTTATTATATATATTGATGATGGAGATGATGCAGGTTTGATTCTATACTTTGACTTAGTTATGATTATCTTGTGTTATATTATCTTTATATAAGGACTTAGCTTAGTCGGCCGATGACGCCTACTGAGTACCTATTATTTTGGTACTCATACTACACTTCTGCATCCGATAGATCGTAGTACGGGTTATCTCCATTGATGTGTGTGCATCGTGTGAAGTAGCCATAGTTCGGAGACTTAGAGTGAGCTTCTGACATTTGGATTATTATCTCTCTCTCTTATGTATTAGACTAGTTTCTATGTTATATTCAGAGATAAGTTATATCAGTGTATTCAGTTGAACTTCACTTTATAATCTTGGATTATTTGAAGCTATTGTATTGATACCACTGGATTTTGGGATTATATTATGTTATTGCTTCTTTATTTCATCTATTCTAGAACTCTATTCTTTATATATTTGGTAGTCCATTACTAGTCGTTTCAGACTATAGGTTTGGATTACTAACTGATGGGTTATAGCAGGCGTCATCATGACCTAAGAATTGGGTTGTGACAAATTAGTATCAAATCCTAGGTTTCACTGGTGTGTTAGTACAATAGCTAAGTGTTTAGTATAGTCCTATGGATCGGTGCAAAAACGTTCATAACTTATCTTTGGGAGGCTACTTTTTAGGAAATTCACCTCTTGACTCCTTATCGTGTGTCTGCATTACTGTGAACCTCGAACACATTCTTTAACTCTATTCTATCTCTAATGAATAATGCAAGATGGGCGACGTTGGCAACAGATGCAGATAAGACTTCAGCACGCTTTTCCAAAGTTTCAGCGTAGCATCGGACTAGAGAGTCAGAGATGGATATCAAATATTTTCAGGCTTTGCCAAAAAGATTTTGGGTCAACATAGGCTCTAGTTGAGCCTGTAACTACTTCAGCCCTTTAAGGTTCAGTATTGAGGATCCGAGTTATGATTACAGATCCCTCTCTGCCATGGATAGCATTCTAATCATCCACAGTTCTTAGGCTAGAATTGGGTCTATTGGTGTTCATAAAGGTTCTTGACCAGTATCTAAGTTTAAGATTGGGCTTTTGGAGAGGGCCTGATATATTTGTATTCTATATTCTTCTGAGCCAAACTTGGTGCATGTATTTTTTAAAGGACTAGCATTGCCACTCTGCTTGGTATCTGAGAATATGATTGCAGTTGGGTCTTTCTTCTCTCAAATTATTGATTATGTAAGAGCCATAAGAGAGCATGTATTGAGAATTATGGGGGTGGTAGGAAGAGGCTATGCCATCAATATAATGCGGTTGGTATTTTGTTTGAGATCTCATTTTGGATGTGGCAAGATAAGACATGGGTCCAGAGAGTTCCTCGGATGTGATTTAGTTGATCAGATAGAATTAGCATGCATTCCCCGCCATCCTAGAGTTCTTGAGGTAGGCTATGATTGCAGGAAGGATGATCATTATAGTAGAGATTGCTCTTAGTGTTATTTGGCCAACCATTTTGTCTTAGTTTGTATTCCTCGCCAAGATTAGAGCTTTGAGAGTTTGTTACTACTATGGAGAGATCAGTTACTAGTTTAGAGAGTGTCCTCGGCATAAGATTGCTAGTCATTCCAACTCATTCAGACTAGCCTCGTGATGTTGTGACATCTTCAGTTAGAGATAGTGCACTTAGTGCCTCAACCCATTCAGATTTATTCTTCTATACCCATCAAGCATGTGATTGTAGTTTTCACTATGATTGATGTGTTTATTTTTCTGCATTTGTGTTTTATTATATGTATTTGGGTTTTCATACCCATTGATGATTATATATCCTAATGATTTCAAACTGGTTATTGTGTGCCTTGTTATAGAATTCATGATTATGTGACTACATTGTGGTTTATTTCTTTTAGTAGTGGTTGGAGTAGATTTTTATTGATATTTTTTCCCTACGGGTGTGCTTTTGGTTTGAGTACTATTTATCTTGGCATATTGGCCTTGTTGTGGCCCCGGAGTGGTATATGATATTGATGCTTATTTTGGTACCGCCTATTCATTATATTGATGTTGATATTTCTATTACTATTACTATCACAACTTGAGATTGTTGATATTATTTGATGTTATCACTTGATGTAATTGATCCTTGTTGCGTAGCTGTATAGACTAATGTTATCTAGTTAGAATTTTATCTCCTTGCAATTATTATTCGGTGGCTTAAGTAGATATAGCTCGATTGGGTGATTTCTTATCATAGCACGATGAGGTTGATTGTTTTTCCTCTTGGTTAGTTGTGTTAGATTTATTTGAGGATGTATTATGGTGTCGAAGGTAAGTTGACCTTTCATGGTTTTATATAACTCTAGAGTTGGCAATTTAGTTATATTGCCCATTATTGAGTTTAAGATTCTTAGACTTGCCTCCTGGGTCGCGAAGGCTTTTATGTTGGCTATCCTCCTACCTATTTATCCCATTGGTAAGATAACCAGTTTAACGTCCGTTCTTCATTTGTGGATATTTTATTGGCTCATAGAGGTTTGGTATAGATATCGAGATGCCCTAGATTTATCTCTTAGAATTGTTGGATTCATCTTCTTATGATGGCTTACCCTTATTATAAGTATGGATTTGTATGCTCCATCACCATGATGTGAATCTTGTCTTCTCTGAATTTAGGGAGTTAAAGACAGATGGCCTTTCCTATGATCGCTTCTTATGTTGGCATTTTTATTCTTTGATGATGTGATCTATGGATGAATCGAGTGATGATTTCCCTACTTGGGTGGATAAGGAAATCCCTATTTTATAGTTTATTGGGTCTAACAAGGCTTGGTGGAGTGTTTCTCCTCGATGATATGTGCCTATGGCTATTCTTTGCCGAGATGGAGTATTGGATGAATATGTTCCAATTAAAGTTACATTTCTTTGAGTTTCTAGAGTTCTTATCCTTACTGGATTGGATTTCCTCTATTTTCAGCCGGTGATTTATCCTCTATTGCAATTTTGTTCTTCCGCTATGTTTCAATTTCAGCTTGGCCCAATGTGGTACAAATATACCTGATTCAGATAGTGTGGTTGATGTGAATATTCGACCTTGGTTTGGATTTTTTGGCCCAAATTTGGATTTGATATCTTGGGATGGTGATCTGAAAGTTGTAATCAATTTGGAGTATTAATGCCTACCCATCTTTAAGTTTGATTTGGGTAGTTGAGATCGAGCGATTCATCCTTAGTGCTGAGACTTTATCTAAGAGTTGTGGAGTTGAGTACAACCTTCATTTTAGATTTGTCTCAGTTTGGATTTTATTGATAGGCTGGTTGAGCCTACTCCATAGTTACCTATTCGGTCTTCTCGACTTTGGATGGATTATAGTTGCTAATATCAAATGACAGCCCATAAGCTCAGCATTTGTTGCTATGTATAGTTTTGATAATAAGCAGCAAACTGCAAGGGACCAGGTCCCTGGATGTTCATGGTACAGTACAGCTGGCACTCGTGTCTGCACAATTTTGTCCTCTTGTGTAACAAACTTATGGGTGTTGATTGCGCTGAATAGGACACCTGGTCCAATGATATTTCATCCCTAATCATAACTCATCTATAAAAGGAAAAAGATGCTTCTTCATTAAATAGGTTTTTCACAAATCTAAAGAGTAAAAAGAGGCAATAAAAACTCCATTTAAAGATTGCTCAAGCGTTGCTCATGTTTTTATCTTTGTAGTATGCTTAAAGAGTGAGTGAGTGTTCTTGAGAGCTGATTTGTAAATGAATTACTCATGCTATAAGAGTAATGTCTTATTTTTTTATTTCTCAAGACTGCTTAGGTAGAGATACCTAAGTTTGATACAGATGAGAGTTAATAATTGTGGAGGGTCCTTGGCAGAGTTGCCAAGATGAGCTTGCAGTAGAGTTATTACAAGTGAAAGGAGCCTAGAGTTAGGCTGAAATTAAGTCTGTAATCAAGAGGTTGATTATAGTATATTTCTTTGGTGGTTGTGAGAGCACGCCATGGTTTTTCCTCCCTTGAGCAAGGAGGTTTCTATGTTAAATCTTGTGTGTTGTTTCTTTCCTGCACTGCATTTATTTTTCCTACACTCTATTATTTGATTGCCTGTGATTGACTTTGAGGGACTTAGTCCCTTACTATGTGGTGCTACCCCCAAGGGTTCCAACAATTGGTATTAGAGCCAGAACACTCTAAATGGTTCACGTCTAAAGTGATTAGTTAGCATGGTTGCTCCACCTAACATGGAAGAACGCCAGTCTACCACTAGACCACCTAGAATGATATGATCCAAATGAGCTCCACTCTTTTGGGATCTATGCTTCAAGGACCAAACCTTAAAATCTACAACTTGATCATCCTAAGCAAGCACATACAGGATTGGAGGATAGCTTGGAGAATAGGAACAGCTATATTTGATGATGTCATCCACGAAAGTATTGAGCCACGATGTGTTTAGATGAACGCTTGGGCTTTGAGAGCGCATATGCGCTAATTGTATTGTTTTTGGGCTCTTGGGTCACTTTTGGGCCCAAGTTGCATTTGGGATCACTTTTGGGCCCAAGTTGTAATAAAAAACTTTTGGCCTATAAATAGCTAGGACCCTTCCAAGTTGCATTTAGGAACACTTTTGGGCCCAAGTTGTAATAAAGACTTTTGGCCTATAAATAGCTAGGACCCTTTTCATTTTAGGATAGTTGATAAATAATGAATTGAGATACACTTGCGAGTGTTTTTATTGAAACTTGTTGGGATTTCATTGGTTGTCTATAAATGTGGGTGCTCGGGATCTATTTCCATTGTGTCCTCATAAGAGGTTGGTATTATCGGTAATTGATAGCAAGGTCTAGGGTATGTTATACCATTGGTTGTCCTTCCGTTATCGACTTATGTTAACCTATCTATCTTTTACTTTATCATTCCATTTCCTTGCTTTCTTATTTTTGTGATTTCGTATTTAGTGTGTTTTCTTTGTTTTCGTGTTGTTTTCATTGTTCGTATTTTCATCACATAATATAGAATTAATGGACAGTACTATGGGTAGTGGAAAACAAGGATGTTTGACTTCATTATGACTGAGTATAGTGAGCTAATGGATATAGTTATTAATGGTCCTCATGATCCTTTTAGAGAATTCAAAGAAAGAGAAGTAACAAAAATGGTTGTCAAAAGTAGAAGGGAGTTCAATGATGAAGATAGAAAGAAAGTTGAAAAGAATTACAAGGCCAAGAAATTGCTAGTTTGTGGTATAGGTCCTGATGAATACAACAGGATTTTTGCATGTGAAAATGCTAAAGAAATCTGGGACTGCTTAAAAATAGCTCATAAGGGAACTACAAATCTGAAGGATTCCAAAGTTGACAGGCTGACTACCTAGCATGAAACCTTCACCATGAAAGAAGGAGAGACAATATAGGAAGTGCATAC
>NW_025863039.1:0-2688 GCF_002878395.1 Capsicum annuum
TTAAAAGACTTTTCACTTTAATTCTTATCCTTATTTACTACACATTGCCTACATCATGAGAATGAGTTGGGTAATTGGCAATGTTAAACCTGTCAGACACAACTTTGTTTGATCTCTTTGAACCTAGCTCTTGGGATCTCCAGTTTGCTAGGTAGAGTTATTGCCATACTAACTTGTCCTAGGCCTTAAACCCATTTCCTTGGATGTCCTTTCCACTCCTTCTCTAGATAGGCCTTTTGTAAGTGGATCCAACACATTATTCTTTGACTTTACATAGTCAACATCGATAATTCCAATAGAGAGAAGTTTTCTAATGATATTATGTCTCCGTCTTATGTGACGACATTTACCGTTGTACATTATGCTCCCTGCCCTACCTATTGCCTCTTGGCTATCACAGTGTATACATACTGGTGCCACTGGTTTATGCCAATAAGGAATAGCTTCCAAGAAATTTTGGATCCATTCTGCTTCTTCATCGGCTTTATCCAATGCGATAAATTTAGATTTCATTGTAGATCGAGCAATACATGTCTGTTTGGATGATTTCCAAGAGACAGCTCCTCCACCGATAGTAAATATAAATTCACTTGTGGATTTTACTTCGTTCAATCCCTTGATCTAATTTGCATCACTATATCCTTCAAGTATCGCGGGATATTTATTATAATGCAAAGCATAGTCTTGAGTGTATTTAAGATACCCCAAAACTCTTTTCATTGCTATCCAATGAGTTTTGTTGGGATTACTCGTGTATCGACTCAATATCGCATGCTATGTCTGGTCATGTACAGTTTATTATATACATTAAACATCCCAATACTCTTACGTACTCCAAGTGTGAGTCACTTTCACCTTCATTCTTTTGAAGTGCAAAACTCACATCCAAAGTCTTGGCAATACCAAATTCCATATACTTAAATTTGTCAAGTACATTTTTTATATAATGAGACTGTGACAATGCCAACCCTTATGGATTTTTATGGATTCTTATACCTAAGATCACATCCGCAACTCTAAGGTCTTTCATATCAAACTTGCTCTCAAGCATTCGTTTCGTTGCATTTATGTCAAAAATATCTCTACTGATGATCAACATATCATCCACATATAAAAAAATAATGAATTGGTGATTCAGAGTGTCTTTAATATAAACACATTTATCACATTCATTTATCTTGAACCCGTTTGCCAACATGATTTGGTCAAACTTAGTATGCCATTGTTTAGGTGCTTACTTTAGTTCATATAGCGACTTAATAGGTTTACACACCTTATTCTCCTTTCCTGGAACTATAAAACCCTCAGGCTGTTCCATGTAAATTTCTTCTTTCAATTCTCCATTTAGGAATGCGGTTTTCACATCCATTGGATGGATTTCAAGACCATATACCGCTGCCAAGGCAATTAGCATTTGAATCGATGTTATCCTTGTTTCTGGCGAGTATGTATCAAAGTAATCAAGACCTTCTTTTTGTTTGAAGCCTTTTACTACAAATTTTGCCTTGTATTTGTCAATAGTATCATCCGCCTTCATTTTTCTTTTGAAGATCCATTTAGAACCTAAAGATTTATTTTCTAGAGGAAGATCAACCAATTCCTACGTATGGTTGCTTAAGATTGAATCGATCTCACTATTGACTACCTCTTTCCAAAAAGATGAGTCTAACGATGACATCGCTTCTTTAAACGTTTGAGGCTCATTTTCTAAGAGAAATGTTACAAAATATGATCCAACCGAAGTTGACATTCTTTGATGTGTACTACGTCTTGGATTCTCTTCATTATGTACATTCTCACTTAGTTCATTTCGAGGTCGTTTAGATTTTTCACTAGATTGTTCATGTCTATCTTTATACGGGTAAATATTTTTAAAGAATTCAGCATTATCTGATTCAATTACTGTATTTTTATTTATATCCGGATGTTTGGATTTATGAACCAAAAACCGATATGCTTTACTACTTTTAGCATATCCTATGAACACGCAGTCCACCGTCTTAGGTCCTATCTTAACCCTTTTAGGCATAGAAGCTTGGACCTTCGCTAGACACTCCCACACTTTGAAATATTTCAAGTTGGGTTTCGTTCTTTTCCATTTTTCATAAGAAATTGATTGTGTCTTACTATGGGGAACTCTGTTGAGTATACGATTAGCTGTAAGGATAGCCTCCCCCCACAAGTTTTGCGGTAAACCAAAACTTATAAGTAATGCATTCATTATTTTCTTCAATGTTTAGTTTTTCCTTTTCTCAATTCCATTAGATTGAGGTAAATATGGGGCTGTAGTTTGATGGATGATTCGATTCTCTACACATATTTGTGCAAAGAGAGATTTATATTCTCCGCCCCTATCACTTCTTATCATTTTTACCTTTTTCTCTAACTAATTTTCAACTTTAGTTTTGTATTGCCTAAACACATCTATTGCTTCATCCTTATTGTTTAGCAAGTAGATGTAACAGTATCTAGTGCAATCGTCAATAAAAGTTATAAAATACTTTTTTCCACCACGTGATGGTGTTGACTTCATATCACAAATGTCAGTGTGTATTAAGTCTAAGGGATTAGAATTTCTTTCAACGGACTTATAAGGATGTTTTGCATACTTTGATTCCACACACGTTTGACATTTTGATTGATTGCACTCAAAGTTTGGCAAAACTTCTAAGCTAATCAGTTTTCGAA
>NW_025863040.1:0-1309 GCF_002878395.1 Capsicum annuum
TTAAGTTTTTGCAAAAATTTTATATAGCTACGGTTGAACTTTCTAGTGCTTATTATCCTATTGTTTGTAATATTTTGACATATATAGTTGATATTTTTACTTTGCTCAAAGAATATAAAAATAAAGAAGGTTGTAAGAAGTTGTTGGTGCCATATTTGCTAAATTTAAAAAATATTTTTTTTTGATTCCCCCTATTTACTTGGTTGGTGCGATGCTAAATTCGTGTATGAAATATACTACTATGTGCCACTTTAGTACTCTTATTTATTCTAACTTAGAGATAAATACAAACAATGATTCTGAACAAGTACAATCTGATTTGTGGACGGCTATGGGTGATGCGAACGCTTACACAGATAAATTATATAACCACTATGCTGATTTAGTTGATTTAACTGTACCAACAAATATCACTCTAACTGTTGCTCCTCATCCTCCCGAGGAGCCATCATCTTCTAAAAGACCGGCACATAGTGTTTTTTCTTATTTCTTTTATGATTTACCTTGTTGGAATAGTGTTGAGAATGGAGCTTACACATCAACTTATTGGGAAGAGCTTAAGCGATCTCCGCTAGAGGATCGCAGATGACGGATCAACACGTTGGATTGGTGGAGGAGTAATGAAACACAATATCCTGTGCTTTCAAGTTTAGCTAGAAATATCCTGAATGTTACAATGTCAATCGTTGCATTGGAGAACGCTTTTAGTCAGGAACGACAACAACTTGGAGACAACCGACATTCATTGGGAAGCAATACAATGAATGTTCTAGTTTGACTTAGAGATTCGATTAGAGCCGGATGAAGAAATCAAGGAATGGAAGCGGAGCCGAACGACGAGCAGAGACTTGAAGAAATTATGACTTCACGGAAGAACTCAGTAGAATCAAGTCCAATGCATGATTTTGCCCCCGCTGACTTTGACTATCCTAGGCAAGTTTCCGTTAATATTCACATGCATGAGTTGAAAAAAATGATGCAAAATTTGTAGATTTTTCATCCATGTAAATTATAAATTTTGGATCATTTTGCAATCAATAAAATTCAACATTCATTCACTCCTTAGTCCTTTCTTTGTAATTTATTTCATTTAATGATTTAAATTAAATTTTTAGTTTAAATTAAATACTTAGTTTTAATATATTACTAATTTACTATAAAGTATTATTAATTTATTATATTAAGTAGCATATTTTTTATTTAAAGAAGTACATATATTTTAAAGTAGTATGTATATATTGAATGGTATGTATATATATGTGTATATATTTTCTAAAGTACTATATATTTAACATATACATGTGTATAT
>NW_025863041.1:0-2579 GCF_002878395.1 Capsicum annuum
ATGGTGAACTTTGGAGGTTCTTGAAGTTGGATGTAGGAGCTTAGGATTTTCTTTTTGAGGGAATTTGATGAAATGTAACATAAAATGCTTCCAATAGGATTTAATATCGGGTTTGGATGGATTTTGGGAGAGGGGGGATAACCAAAACACCCCTAAAAATGAAATAATTCTCGAATCTGTCCTTTGGTGGACTGTTTTGATAGTCTGAAGTAGATCAACCATAACATTTTAATCCGACACCAAGTTGGATGAAACCAATTTAATTAGAAAGAGGACTCTCAGATGTTTCCATTGATATATAGTATCTTACCCAGATCAGTGTGTACGAGGATTTATGATCTTTTGAAGTTGACCCAAAAATTCACTTTTGGTAGGCTGAAGTAGATCGACCATAAGTTTTTGGTCCGATAGACAAATTGGATGAAACCAATTTCATTGGAAAGAGGACTCGTAGAGCTTTTTTTTTATATATAGTAGATCACCCAGATTATTATGTACAAGGAGTTATGATTGTTTAAAGTTGGAGAAAAAATACGCCAGGCCTCAGTACTTTTTTTCCTGCACGTTTTACTGTTCACAGTTCGATCGGAATGGTCGTAGTTCAATCGGAATGGTCGTAACTCATCGTTCGAGTGTCCGTTTTTGATGATATACATATTGTTGGAAAGTTTATTCGATACTATACGCAATGGTAGGTCAAAGTATAAGAAATATTACGCAAAAACTTTATTGATTGCTCTAAAGCGTAGAACTCAATACGTTTCTCATGAAATCTTTACGAAGAAAATTTTTTGGGGTATTACATTATCTCCCCCTTGGATAGAAACTTGACACACAACATTCAATGATCCAAGAATACACCTTACTCTGTCTTAATTAAGTAACTCGTAAGAATGAGGGTATAACTTTTAACTTAAGGAACTTAACACACTAGAGAGCTCCTCTCAAGCCCTCTGTGTAACTTTTAAAATTTCTTCTAGAAAATATAGAAGCATTACCTGGGGAAGAACTGGAGCTTGCGAATCATGTTATCTCCAAAATAATACATAGAGGGAGAAGTATAGATTAACATTGTAGATTCTAAGGAGGAATATGAAAGCACACCTAACCTAGGCTTAGTTCACGACTTTTATGAACATGAATAAAGTACTTCAATCTTTGGAACTCAAAAGCACTGAAAGGATACTTTCTATCTCTCTTACAATCCCATAACTATCTACGGAGAATTAAGCTTAACTATTTCTGATACCTTGAAAATGAGGCAGAGTTGGCCAGAATAGAGTAAGATGAGAATCTATATAAGCTTCTTGGAGAACCTTTTTATAGCATGATCTTAGACTTGAAAGAAGGGAAATATTTCCTAAATGCCCTATAGCCTTTCAAAGAAAAGTATAGAAGTCTTCGTACCGTACCACAATAATTTACAAGACACGACTTCATAGACACCCTAGGACACTTGAACTCTATGCTTTGATACCAAGTTTATAAGTCCCCAAAATTGGGTCCCAAGACTTCACACAGTGCTTAAGGTCACAAGTGACCCCAAGCTAACCCTTCTACTGGCATAACTCATAAGCAACTGAATAAAAATACAAATCCATACAAATCAGGAGAAATTCACTCTTTTCCGAATCTGATCGATACAAAAATGGAATTTTACAGGATTACAATTCTGCCTTTACAACCAAAACTGAAACAAAATACATCAACTTCTACTGACTGTCTATGAAGCCTCTACTAGTACTGACTGTAGGTAGCCGGGTCATGACTCCTGACTACCCCAACTCAATACGACTGAATAAAGAAAATACAACACTATAAACTCTGCATAACTAACCCAAGCCCTTGAATTAAAAGGACTCATCACCTGCTGATTGGATACCACGAACTAACTGGATCTTAAGGTACAACTATACCTTGTACCTACATTTCGAGAAAATGTAGCCCACATATGAATATGTAGGTCAGTACCATAGAAAAATACCGAGCATATGAGGGTGCAATGCATATATAAAATAATATCTTAATATCATCACAGTTTATAAAATTATGCATGCTGATATAGATGAATCACTTAGCTCGAATTAAATCATCAAAATCATGGATGAATAATACATGTAAAGTAAAACAAGTGAGTCATTACAATACGTTCTCAATTCACTTTTATCTCAATTTCAAATCATCAAAACAATCAAATCTCATGTCAATTCTCATTAGAATATATTCTTTAAATCTTTTAAGAATAATGACTTTCTCAAACTCAGCCTTTTAAGCAAATATGTTTTCATCTCAGATAGAAGAGTACACACATACACATTGGGAGATCCTATAACCGACATAAATCATGTGAGATACATAGAGTCCAACATACAACCCACGTTGCGGAGAGCCATCCTATCCTTCCTATTGGAGTAGGACTTCCAGTATCAATTCAAAAATACTAGTGATCAATATATAAATCAGCCTCCGGCTCACATCCTACGGGGGCACATAGTTCTAGGGAAGTAAGGTCACTTTATACCTCCTACACGATGCTAAAGATTACTCCCAGACTTAGCTCAGAAATTTAAATCAGCCTC
>NW_025863042.1:0-3401 GCF_002878395.1 Capsicum annuum
TTTTTTTTTCTAAATATTTCTATTCTAATACAATAAAAGTGTAAATTTCACATCATAAAAAGAATTGAAATTTAAATAATATCTCATTGACTAGTAGAGCATGGCCTATGTCAGCACGGGCCCAACATTAAGATATTTATTTATATTTTCAATCTTGATATATTTAAATAGTTTTTTTTTTCATAAAAGGATTGCATATGCTTTCTAAGATTCATCCGAAATCTAGCATGAGTTCAACATATGTTATTTTAATATGTATTTAGATAATTTAAGTTGTTAACTATTGCAATTTAAAATATTTTTTACGTAATTTTTAAATTAATATACGTTACTTTTCTTGTCCAAATTTCTGTGCATTGATAGTCAATTATATTTTAAAAATAATTTAAAATTTTAATTATTGTGATTTATAATACTTTTTTTCTATTCCAATTTCAGTGACACTAATATAATTTCAAGAGTCGGCCAAATATTTTATATCTTTTAAAATTTTTAAGTTGTTAATTACTGTGATTTCTAGTATTTTTCATGTAATTTTTTTAAAATATATAACATATTAAATTATTTTTAGATATTTTAAGTTGTTAACTATTGTAATTTATAATATTTTTTACGTAATTTTTGAATAATATATGCTACTCTCCTTGTCCAGTGTTTTGTGTCGATGATAACCAATTATATTTTTTAAATAATTTAAAATTTTTATCATTGTGATTTATAATATTTTTTCTATTTTAACTTATGTGGCACAATGCTTAAATGACCATAATAATTAATTAGGGGTGATATAGTAAAATATAATAATTATTATTTATTATTTATTATTTTTATTACGAGGATGTGTTTATTCAAGAAGAATTTGGAAACATTTAAAAATGTGTTGAATGTTACAAATGTTAATAATTCGTTTGGTGCTTCTTGATTTCTCTACATTTATCTCTTGTGTGTTTTTACTACTTTGCCATGTGAGTATACGTAGTAATTTTTATTTAAAAAAAAAATATCATGAAAAATTTATTCATAGTATATATATATATATATATATATATATATATATATATATATATATAGTAAAATCATGGATTCAATATTATTAATTTTTCAATACATAAGTGACATATAATAATTAATTGCGGGTGATACATTAAAATCACAATTGAAGCAGCAGAAATCAATCAATTTTTAATTTTTTTTGTTAATTATTGTTATTTACAGTAATTTTTATTTCATTTTCAAATAATATATGTTGCTCTATATCTTCTTCTGTCTCGTTCCAATTTATGTGACACTAATATAATTTTGATAGTCAATCAAATATTTATGTTGACATATCATTTTCTTATTCTTATTTTTCTAATACATAAATGACTTATAATAAGGAGTGATATAGTAAAATCATCGTTTGAAAGATGAAAATTTAATTTAAAACATTAAGAGTTAATTTCGCATTTTATGTCTATTTTATTTTTTATTAAATATTATTTATTTTCTTAATATCTAGATGGCTCACAATAATTAATTAAGAACGATTGATTATGTTATTACTATAAAAATTAATATAATTTTATCATATCCAATAGTAATCATCGATAATTCACCGAAATAGTTTAATTAAATATGGAATGCTATATTAGCATATGTATGATATTATTAAACATTATTGGATAGTGCATTATATTTATCTTTCACAATAATAAATTTTTACTATATATTTTTCTTTATTTCTTTTTAACTTGATACATATTGACCCAACACAAATTCTAAGAAAATATTCATTAGAAATTTATTTTATTAAATTAAATTTATTAATTTTGTACTTTAAAGATTTAAAGTTAAGTTTAAATTTTAGTATTTCTATATAATAAAAAATAATTTTAAAATTTAAATATACTAAAATAAATAAATAAATAAAAATATTAATTTTCTAAATAAAAGTCAATTAAAATAATAAAATTAATTTATTTTTAATATTTAGTTGTAATTAATTAAGATAGTGTTTTATTTTTTCTTGATTATGTTGCACCTCTAAAATTTTGAGAGTTGAATAGAACTTTTATCTATTTTAAAAAAAAAGTATTTTAACTTGTTAATTATTGTGATTTATAATAATTTTTACTTAATTATCAAATAATATATTTACTCCTTGTGTCCCAATTTATGTGACTTCGATACAATTTTGAGAATCACCTAAAATTTTTATATATATTTTAAATATATTGAGTTGTTAATTATTGTGATTTGCAGAACTTTTTCTTTTATCTCAATTTATGTGGCATTGCTAAAATAATGAGAGTCAATAAAATTTCTACATGTCTTTTAAATATTTTAAAGTTATTAATTATTGTGATTCGTGGTAACAAATTAATTTTGAATATGATGGCCAATTAAATAATTTTTTTTTACTTCCAATATGTAGTTATAGTTAATTAATATAAATTAATAGAATATATTAAATATTTAAACTATTATGATGAAACAATAGAATTATTATATATTGAGGCATGATATGTAATTAAGTGGGAGTGAAAGGGTTTTTTGGTAATTACATGAGAGGTGGTCGAAACCACCTCTTCTATATAATAGAAATTATATATTGGGGCATGATATGTGATTAAGTGGGAGTGGAGGGGTTTTTTGATAATTGCATGAGAGGTGGTCGAAACCACCTCTTATATGTAATAGAAAAATAGATTAATTATTAATATACAAAATATACTTTTTGAAAAATTATAATTGAAAAAAGGCAGAATACATACGCAGCCCCCTTAGGTGCGCGTCATCTTTCACTTAGGTACCTCAAGTGGACATTGTTCCATTTTGGCACCTCAAATGGCCTTCAAGTGTGTCACTTTGACACTTTTTACTGAATCAGTAAATTTATACTGTGTGCGTGTACTACACGCGCCTGATGAGTTGGAAAGTGACAAATAATATGCCGACACATGTCATTTTTCTAAAAAATAAATTTTAAATCATTAATTATTTTAAAAAAAAACAATAATCACCCGCCACCTCCACCCCACCAGTCCACCCACCTCGCCGTCCTCCCACCCCACTCACCTACCCAACCACCTGCCACCCCACCCCACCAGTCAATTTTTCATTTTTTTATAAATTGATTTTGTTTGATTTTAATTTTTCTTCACGGATTTAACTTTATTTTTTAAATTTTTTTCATCAATTTTGCTTTGATTTTCAATTCTTCATTGATTTTTCTTTCTTTTTATGCTTCGATTTTAATTTTTTAATTAATTTTGTTTGAATTCAATTTTTCTTCACTGGTTTAGCTTTATTTTTCATTTTTTCTTCATTGATTCTGTTTTATTTTTAGTTTTTCTTCTTGTTTTTTATTTCTTCTGACTTAAAAAAAGTAAGATTCTTGATTTAACTATTTTAGCATA
>NW_025863043.1:0-5612 GCF_002878395.1 Capsicum annuum
CGCTTAGTTATAGTCAGGTGATATGAGCGAAAGAAATGAAGGGTAGTAGAGAATGATCCTCTACGGCTCCATGACCCCTGAAACGCCGTGGAGGCTGTTAATTAGGCTTTTATCCCATGGTCGTGGTTCATACACTAGACTTGATTTCTGTTTTCCTTAATACTCATAAACATATCTTGTACAAGATAATGGCAATCAATGTTGCTACAAGTAATCTTCTGTCTTATTCACTTGACGATGTGGGGCTTTGCTATTCTATAAAAAGAGTTAAGTAACATCCTCAATGTCCAAAAGAAGCAATTTGTGCCTAGTTTATACTACTAGCTGTCATTGTTGCTGAACTGCTTTGATGTATGCTACTAAAGCCAAGGGTCTTTCCGACAACCTCTTTATCGAAAATCATGACTTGCAAGTCTTGGTATGATGATACCAAACTCAGAAAATTCCATAACAGACACAGACGAATACAGAAATCAGACTTTATCATATTTGCATGTTTTAGAACTTCAGAATGATGCATGTTCAGAAAAGGCTAAAATAGGGCATAAAGACTGCTTAGGTGATTCCCCAAAGAAGGCATGAGTTCAGACAAATTTTTGCCTAAAACCGTGGTTTGCCAACTCGGGTAAATTATTATACGCAGATTTAAGTGTTGTGTGGTGTATCAGATTCAGGAACTCCAACCCTTGCGGCACACTCGAGTTGGAGGTTTCCTCGCCGAGTTAATGGAGGATTCCATATCGCCCGTAGAATATCAGACTTGTACGGGATACCACCTAACTCAAAAGTAATACACAGATCAGAATTTGAAATTTACAGACAAGTTACATATTTTTAGAAAATGGCCATGTGTTTTTCAGAAACTATTTTATGCATGTCGTTTTGATGAAAATTGCTTTCATATATTATATGTATATATATGTTCAATTACTCTATTTTGGATTGTTTCGCATGCTAATACAATTGTACTGACCCCCCCTCTTTCCAGGTTCTGAGGCACAGTCTAGGGGTCAAGATAAACAGTAGAGATTTCAGATCACAGACCGGAGTTTGTAGTGGTGAGCCTTCTATTATCCAGAAGGCCTGATTATTTCATATTACTACTATTAGTTAGGTTTTGGTCTACTGAGGGCCTTGTCCCAGCTTTCAGATAACTTTGATTAGTTCATGGTAGAGATTCGCAGACTGAATTAGGCATTATTATTCAGATATATTTTGGATTTTAGTTTTTAGTATTATGGTCACATTCAGATTGACCATGTTTCCCTATTAGATTTCTCTTTCCGCATTACCTTTTATCATATGAATTATGTGCATGATTACCAGATAGATAAAGAAGGGTGTTCCGGTCCTTCATAGTTCGGGATGCTCATCACGGCTAGGGCCCCGGCTCGGGTTGTGACAAACTTGGTATCAAAGCACGGTTCATGGTCCCAGGGTATCTGCAAAATCATGTCGGGTAGAGTTTTAGTTATGGGTGTGTAGCGTGCCATACTTATAAGCAAGAGGCTACTAGGTATTTAGGAAATGTTTCCCTTCTTTGTGATTTAGTTTGTGCTTCACAGTCTGAAATGATCCCTAATCAATGATCTCTTCTATTTCAGAAGCATAGTTATGCCTCCACGTCGTATCATCGATCAGAATGCTCAGGCAGATAAGGTCCGTCCCACCCATGGGATGCATACCCGTAACAGAGCTCACACTTCAGAACCTGTCCCTACTCCGAGAGTCCCTCCAGTCCCGACCATTCCACCTTAGGCTCTGCGAACTGATAACAACCATCCCTCAACTTCTCAGAGAGATATTTCAAATGTAGAATTCAGACGGTCTATTCATATGCTGACACAGTTGGTAGCTAACTAGGATCAATGATCAGAAGATGTTGGGTCTGCATCTATTACGTCTGAGGCTACCAGGGTCGGATATTTCATGAAAATGAACCCACCTAAGTTCACTGGCACCAAGGTGGAGGAAGATCCACAGGAGTTCGTGGATGAGATGGAAAAGATCTTTAAGGTAATGCATGTGGATAAGATTGAAGGGGTGGAACTAGCAACTTATCAGCTTAAGGATGTTGCGAATCAGTGGTATGCTGGCTGGGAGGATGCAAAAGGTGAGAGTGCTGAGCCCATAGTTTGGGGTGAATTTGTGAAAGTTTTGCTTGATCGATTCTCTGGAGTTGAGGGAGGCCAAAGCATAAGATTTTATGAATCTGAAGCAGGGCAGTATGAGTGTCCAGGAGTACACTTTGAAGTTTAATAAACTAGCCTGCTATGCACCAGAGCTGACTAGTAATATGAGAGCCCGGATGAGGAAATTTGCATCCGGCCTTTCTGATAACTTGGTGCTTGAGTGCCAGGGGGCAATGTTGAATAAGGAGTTAGACTTTTCTAGGATAACCGTTCATATGCAACAGGTAGAAGAGAAAAAAAAGAAGATCTCTGAAGCTAGGAAGGTGGAAAGACAAGCGAAAAGAGCCAGATCAGCCGACTAAAGTCACAGTCAGCCTCAGGGTGGTAAGTGGGGAAATAATAGCAAAAAAATAAGAATTGGGATAATGCACAGTCTACTACCAGCGCCCCAGTACCCCAACCATTAGCAGACAGACAATATCTGAGTTTTCAGACTAACCATGGAACCAAAGCTCAGGATACTCAGTTACAGGGTAGTGTGGCTCAGCAGCATCATACTTTTCTGCGGTGTGAGACTTGTGGTAGAAATCATCTGGGAAGGTGTCAGTTGGGCTCGATAGTGTGTTATTTATGTGGTCAGTCGGGTCACTTTCAGAGGGAATGTCCATCTGCTAGAAAGAATATTGGTGGTGCAAAGTCTCAGGTGAATTCTTCGGCACCACCCCCGCCTCAGAAGGGTGCCACATGAGCTGTTGGGAACATTCGCAACCGATTATATGTTTTGACCAACTGCCAGGAGGCGGAAGCTTCCCCAGATATTGTTATCGATATGTTACAAATCTTTTCCCATGATGTTTATGTGTTACTTGATCCTGGGTCTACTTTATCCTATGTGACCCCTTATGTGGCTGTTGGTTTCGGGTTTGAGCCTAGTGTGATTTCTGAACCCTTTTCTGTTTCCACCCCGGTGGGGGATTCTATTGTTGCTAGGAGGGTGTACAGGGGTTGTGTTGTGACTGTTGGTAGCCGGGATACATTGCAAATCTCATAGAGTTAGATATGGTTGCTTTTTATGCTATCTTGGGAATGGATTGACTCCATTCGTGCTATGCCATATTAGATTGTAGGACTCAAAGGGTCACTTTTTCTTTCCCGAATGAACCGGTGATAGAGTGGGAAGGACATTCTTTAGCACCCAGAGGGCACTTTATATCCTATCTCAGAGCCCGCAAACTCATTTCTAAAGGTTGCTTATACCAACTTATTCGAGTTAAGGACTTCAATGCCGAGAGTCTTCCTCTTCAATCTGTTCTCGTAGTAAAAGAATTCCCAGAAGTCATTCCAAATGATCTCCCAGGAATATCACTTGATAAGGAGATTGAGTTTGGTATTGATATGTTGCTAGACACTCATCATATTTCCATTCCACCATATAGAATGGCTCCTGCAGAACTAAAGGAGTTGAAAGAACAGTTAGCAGATCTCCTAGATAAGGGTTTTATATGCCCCAGTGTATCTCCTTGGGGTGCGCCAGTACTTTTCGTGCGAAAGAAAGATGGTTCCCTTCGTATGTGCATAGATTACCGTCGGCTGAATAAGGTCACGATTAAAAATAAATATTCTCTTCCTAGGATTGATGACCTTTTTGACCAGCTTCAGGGTGCCAAGTGTTTTTCAAAAATAGATCTTCGTTTGGGTTACCATCAGTTCAAAGTTAGGGAGTCAGACATACCCAAGACAGCCTTCCGAACCCGATATGGTCACTACGAATTCCTAGTCATGTCCTTCGGGTTGACTAATGCCCCTACAGCCTTCATGGATCTTATGAATAGAGTTTCCATTATTTTCTTGACTTGTTCATCATTGTATTTATTGATGATATCCTGGTCGATTCTAAGAGTAAAGAGGATCACGCCAATCACCTCCAAATTATTCTTCAGACCCTTAAGGATCATCAGTTGTATGCCAAATTTTCTAAGTGTGAATTCTGGTTAGATGTTATAGCCTTCTTGGGGCATATTGTGTCCAGTGACGGGATAAGAGTGGATCCCCAAAAAGTTGAAGAAGTGAGAAAATGGCCCATACCCACAACTCCAACTGATATTCAGAGCTTCTTGGATTTGGCGGGGTATTATAGAAGGTTCATCGAGATTTTTTCTTCCATAGCTGCTCCACTTACTAAATTGACTCAGAAAAAGGTGAAGTTTGTGTGGTCTGATCTATGTGAGAATAGTTTTGAGAAGTTGAAAGACAAACTGACCACTGCTCCTATTTTGACCTTTCCCGAGGGTGTAGATGGCTTTGTGGTATACTGTGATGCATCCCGTGTAGGACTTAGTTGTGTGTTGATGCAGCATGGTAAGGTAGTGGCTTATGCATCTAGGTAGTTGAAGGTGCACGAGAATAGCTACCTCACCCATGATTTGGAGTTAGCGGTTATGGTGTTTGAACTTAAGATTTGGCGGCACTACTCTTACGGTGTTCACATTGATCTCTTCACCGACCACAAGTGTCTGCAGTATGTTTTCTCGCAGAAAGAATTGAACCTCTGGCAGAGGTGCTAGATGGAGCTTCTGAAAGACTATGATATGAGCCTGCATTACCATCCAAGCAAGGCAAATGTTGTAGCCGACGCCCTCAACAGATTGTCTATGGGCAGCCTTTCTCATGTAGAAGAAGAAAAGAAAGAGATGGTGAAGGATATTCACCACCTTGCAAATCTGGGAGTGCGACTCTTAGATTCCGAAGATGGAGGGGTAATTGTCCATGAGTTAGCTAAGTCATCACTTTGTGCTGAAGTTAAGGAGAAGAAGTTTGAAGATCCCATCTTGATGCAAATGAAGAAAGATATGGGTCAACAAAAGGTTATGTCATTTGAAATTGGTGGTGATGGTATTCTAAGATTTTAGGGTAGATTATGCATTTCTAATATTAATGGACTGTGGGAAAGAATCCTTGATGAGGCACACACTTCGAGGTATGTCATTCACCCAGGCTCTACTAAGATGTACTATGATCTGAAAACCTTGTATTGGTGGAATAACATGAAACGTGATGTAGCTGATTTCGTGTCCAAGTGTTTGAACTTTCAACAAGTGAAGGTAGAACACATGAGGCCAGGTGGCACTTCCCAAGAGATAGCCCTGCCTTTATGGAAGTGGGAGATGATAAACATGGACTTCATTATAGGACTTCCGAGATCCCGAAACGAGTATGTTTCTATATGGGCAATTGTAGATCAGTTGACAAAGTCAGCCCACTTTTTGCCTTTGAGGAATAATTATTTGGGAGAGGGTTATGCTAAGATTTACATTGAGGAGATAGTTCAGTTGCATGGGGCACCAGTGTCCATTATATCCGATAGAGGTACGTAGTTTTCATCTCAGTTCTGGAGATCTTTTCAGAAGGGTTTAGGTACACAAGTAAATTTGAGCACAACTTTCCACCCTCAGACGGATGGGCAAGCTGAGCGTACCATTC
>NW_025863044.1:0-5479 GCF_002878395.1 Capsicum annuum
ACTTCCTGAACCTTTTTGAATTGCTTGAGTAGTCATTTTCAATGTTGTAAAACTCACAATGCGACCAGTCTTAATTCCATCCTCTATCATCTCTCTTATTTTGAGGACCTCAATAAATGGCTTTCCTAATGCAGGTAACAAGTGTTGATAATATGTTTCATCTTACGCTTGAATAAACGCCTTCACTATCTTACTTTCTTTCATTGGCGGTTTCACCCTAGCAGCTTGTTCACGCCATCTAATCGAATGCTCTCTGAAAGTTTCAGTACCTTTTTTTCTTTATATTAGTTAGGGATTTCTCATCAGGAATCAACTCTATATTGTATTGAAATTGTTGTATGAATTCATTAGCCAGGTCATCCCAGCTATTCCACTTGTCGATGTCTTGGTCAACAAACCATTCTGAAGCTAGACCTGAAAGACTCTCACCGAAATATGCCATGAGTAATTCTTCCTTCCCTCCAGTGCCTCTCAGCTGGTTGCAATAACGTCTCAAATATGCTACAGGATCGCCATGTCCACCATACTTCTCAAACTTTGGCATTTTAAAACCAAAAGGAAGATGTAAACCTGGAAACATGCACAGATCTTTATATGAGACACTTTTGTACCCCTCAAGTCCTTGCAAGTTTTTCATAGTCAGTTCTAAACTTCTCAATTTTCTGGCCATTTCCTCTTGTTCTTCTGTCCTAAAAGGCTTCTTAGTGTTAGGAGGAAATTCAGGCGGTTGAGTGTAGTCGTAAGGGCTAGTCGAGTTAAATGTGGGCTCGGGAGCATAATGCTGATCACTAAAAATATTCAATATAGGGTCGCTTGTAGAGTGAGGAATCATAACCGTTGGATTGACATTAAAAGCAGGAGCTTCAGACGGGAGTGGGGCTGTAAAAACATGAATAACAGGCGAAGCCGAGCATGTGGTAATTTTGTATGGAGGAGTGAGGAAATAAATATTGAAAGTGTTTGGATACTGTTGCCCCGGAGTAGGTCCTGATGCATATTGTGGCATGTAGACCAAAATAGGGAAATATGCATGTGATATTTGAGGCAAACTAGAAAAATATTCCAGATTATCAGCGGGAAATGGCGGAGGCGGCAACCCATTAGCCCAAGCTCGATGCATTTCTATCATTTGCTACCTTAATTTCTGAATCTCTTCACTAGCTCCTATATTCTCATTCCCCGAACTCCCTATCTGATTAGTGACAACAAACTCAGTATCTTTGTTAGCCATAACTTTCTCTGTGTCTTGGAGAAATATGGAGGACCAGCCAAAATGCCACAAACCAACCACCTTAAACTAACTGGACAAGAAATAGCAAATGCGTTAGAGTTCAACAGTTTTTCAAAACCTTTTTTTTTCTTGAAAAGATCACCGAACCCTAAAAGGGAGCCTACGTATCTCACCCCCGAAAGAGGAGAATCAGATATGCGTAGTTCATGAAGTTTTACCAAAATGGCCAGTTAAATTCTTTTTCCTTTCCTTTGTTTTTGAAACTTTAAAAGAAAACAACAAATTGTCAGAAGAATTGACAAAAATCTTTTTGAGTTTTCAGTTTTGAAAATCCCTATACAAAATGAAACCTATGATACCAAAGAAAATCTTTTTGGGATTTAGATTTTGAATTTCATACGAAAACAAAATTTGAACATATTAAAGGAAAATCAATTTTGTTGTTTTCTTTTAAAGATGTATATGAAACAACTACTCTAATAAAGAGTGAAGAAAATCTTTTTAGATTTTTTGAAATAAGATACTCGAACCAACAATAGGCTGCCTACGTATCTCACATCCCGAAAGAGGAGAATCAGGGGTGCGTAGTTCGTCCAGATTGGATAATTAATGATTAAATAACAGATTGCACCCTGACTTGAGATACGACCAAAGGCAGGCGATGAACCACGTTAATAAAATATTTTTATTTTTCATTTTGACACTTCACAGAAAAATGACATCAACAACTATGAAAGAAAAATCTTTTTGGTATTTTCGTTATACAAAATGTAAGAAATTTCTAACATTTTTTTTTTCATTTTTCTTTTATAAAAACTCCTATGAATGAAAAATCTTTTTGAAGTTTTCGAATTGTGAATGCATGCTAAACGAGATAAAGGAAGATCTTTTTGATGTTTTGAAGAAAATGAGTGCGAAAGGTAAGAAAAATATTTTTGAATTTTTGAATTATGAAGAACAAAAGCCATAAAAAACTCTAAAAACTACGAAACTCTTTTTTCTTTTCGACTCACTTTTTCCTTTTTCTTTTCAACACTGTCTTGTCTACACACTTTACTTCTAACACATGCTTTTCCTAAATCAATCCGTCAAATGACCACGTTACCCTCAGAGATGCAACATTTAACACGTAGGAATGCTTTAGAGGTGAGTCTCCTACAAGGACAAAGTGGGCCCGCTAGGCCTCAATATGATGCACATAAGTATGACCTAAAGGCTGACCTACGTTGGGGTTCACTAACAAGGCAGTTCGGGGGAGCGTATGGTCGATAGTGGATTGCTTTAGCTGCCCACCTACTCCATATAACCCAATGACTCCCCCTCCTAAAATAAGGGTGACTCAACTATAGATCGTGTACACACACGTGTACTACGAACTTATTGCAGAAAGAAAGACTCGGGTTATGCACATAATGCCAGATATAAAACGGTAACACAAAGTAAAAAACTACAAACAAAGAGCATGTAGGCACTTAACAATGATAAACAATAACACAAAACAACACAAACAAAATGTCTATACACCTATAGTGCCTAACTAACCCGATACAACTCCAAAATAAGCTCAAATTCCAAAAAGTCCTTAGCAGAGTCTGCGGAATTGTCACACCCCTTTTTTCACTCCGAAAAGCTTTCAATTTTAAGTTTGAAAGGATTTTTATTATTAAAGTGACAAAACGAAGATAATTTGGTTCGAAAAAGACCTTTTACATTCAAAACTCAGAGTCGCCACTTGGCATAATCTGGTGTGCCAAGTCACCATTGAAAAATCCTTTTCAAAACCATTTGACTCATTAAACTGGTTCGCGAACAGAGATTCCGGCTAAGAAATTCTGTTGACCGAGGGGAAGGTGTTAGGCACTCCTCGATACCGTGGTTTGACCACAGTCGCTTGGTGGAGCAACATCGGCTAATTTAACACTACGAATGTATAAAACACACAAAGCATGCACAACAATCAATCAAGCAGACCAAAATAAAACAATCCAAAATTTAGAGTTCAATCCGAGTTATACAGTCCAAAATAAATAAAAATGCGAAAATAAATCCTATCTAACCTACATTAATCCTAACTATACTCCGGTGCTTTACCCGACGTCTCGGGCCTTCATCACAAACGTCTTCCACTAACATAATACGTCGGGGCATTCCCCGGTGAATAAATACAAATGACTTCGGGGCATTCCCCGGCTAAATAAATACAATTGATCTAAATGCGGTAAACAAAATCACTCAACACATATTTCAAACATTCTATCAATCCACAATCCCTAAAATTGCCTACCCGAATTACCTTTTGCCTCTGAACTTTCGATTTATCGTAATTCTATCACATCTAACATCATCAACGTAGCAAAATTGAAATAAATTCTTTATCAAGATTCGCCCTTCCCCAAGTTTCTTTTTAATCCAATAATTTTCACGTTAAACTAATTATTCACCCATATCAACATCAAAGTTCCACCATTATAGTCTATTCAATCACCAAATATTCACAAAAAAAGGGGAACTAAACATAATAATCAACCCACAATCACAATATCAATCACATATAATGAAATAAAAATGACAAGAGATAGAATTAGACCTCGATTCTGTTTTTAAATAAGTATTCTTTCATCAAATGGGATAAAGTCCGCATCGGAACCTCAACTTGAAACTCAATCACGTCAATGGGATTAGGAGTTTCTCCGGTAAACGACGTTGTGGTCGTAGGGATGGACTGTTACGGCTTCAAATAGAGCTCCGACAAGTCTCAACAATGATGAACCCGATGGGGTTAAGTCGAATTGGGTCGTGGGACTTGGTGTTGGTTATTAGAGCTGGTAGTTTAGGCCGAAATACGGTAGATTTTGACGTATTCCGGTGAGAGTTTGCCGGAAAAACTGTCCGTCGTTGCATTTTTCTCTCTCGACGCACCTCTCTCTCTATCTGGTTTCTCTACTCATTCCTCTCGTCTCTCCCTGCCTTCGATCTCTCTCCGATCTGTGTGGGTGCGTGTGAGCTTCAATGGAGTGTATGTGAATGTGTGTGTATCATCGTGAGAGGGTGTGTGATTCTGTGTGTAATTCCAAGAAGAAGAAAGGGAAAGATTATCGAATCCCCCCTTCCCGTGAATGAGAATCCCCTCTCTATATTTTGTTAGTGTATGGGTATGAATTTTTTGTGAGTGAAATTTTTTTTGGTGAGGTTTTTCTGTGTGAGTATATTGTATAGTGTAAGTGTGTATGGCGTGTGGTCCCCCTCATTTTTTGTTTTTTCTGAATTGGTTAAGAAAAGGAAATCTACATGAGTGGGGAGAGGGGGCAACCTAGGGGGTGGGGTAGGGTGTGATAAGGTGTCCGCTTTTAATTGGTGAGATTGTTAGGATATGATTAGAACAAGATAAAATTTATTAAGAATTGTTATTTTTATATTTTTTTGGCATATAATTACATCAGTGAGAACACGCCATAAAACAGGGATAAAAATCATAAAAATGCTTTTGAAAAGAAACAAAATTAGGTGTCTACAATAGATAAGTCAACTACTAAAGATTCAACAGTTGACTCAAGGAACTTTTCAAATCCCCCTCTTGAATTTCATTTTCAATTGTTGAAATGATTACATGCTTCATGGACCGTTTAATTTACATAAAAGAATTCGGGCCATTTTACTTCTCACGGAAGCAAGTTTTGTCGTAGTCAACTAAAAAAAGTAAAAGTGCACAAAGTTCTCTCAGAACATGAGCATGTGGAACTTAATAGAATTGAATGCATTTATTCATTTATAATGTTTAATATAATTTCTTCTTGTGGCTATGCTCTCAATTCTCCTTCCTATTTTACTTATCAAATAATTTGTGCAACCTTAACACTTTAGTTTTTTCTAATAACTTAATTTACTGCCTTCCAATAACTAATCTAAGAACAATAGCTAACAAGTTGCTCGTTTCAAGTGGTCACTGAAATTCTCGTACTGTTGTTTAACTTGTAATGTTACTTTCATAATCTCCTATTAGGAGAAGTCAGATAGAGCCGACAATTCTTCCACACCCTTTAACAAAAATATATTTTTTATCTATACATAATAGATGTTAAATCTCCTTTTTCTAATCGAATACTGTTATTTTCAATGTTTTCGAGTATACAAATCTTTATATAGGTACACCACAACTTCAACACAAGCTCAAGTCCAAGAGAAGAACACCTATGAAGTTACACAACACCTTCAACACAAGATTAAAGATAATCTATCAAGAAGTGTGTT
>NW_025863045.1:0-3152 GCF_002878395.1 Capsicum annuum
CAAAATGAAATAAAAGAGAAGAGTGTCAGGAAAAATAAAGTCAGAAAAAATCTCAAAAAGAAAAGAGTCAACAAAAGAAAAAGAAATCAGAATCAAGCAATGCCGCGCCCCTTTTTCCTCGCAGAAGGCGAGATTCGACATGACAAACTCTTTTTGGTATGAGTTAAGGAAGGGTGTGAGAGTCGTCACATAATGTATTAAGGTGCGTTAGGGCACCGATCTAAGATACTACGAACCTATTTTTTGTTATTTAGTTTTAGTTCACCAGAGTTCGGGTAAGGGTTTAAATTACCTCAAAATGAAGGTGTTAGACACCTTTCGAGGTCCACAAAGGTGGTTTCCGGATGAATTCATACTTTACATGGGGATTCTATGTGATCAAATAAAGGTCTCTTCTTTTATTATTAATTTATTGTTTAGCTAAGCGATAAGATAATTAATAAGCAAACACATGTCATTTGTTAATGCGAATTATCGATTATCTAGGTGATAAAATAAATAAAAAACATAGAAATAAGATAAGCGAGGAGAAAGAAATGACATAATTTATGATAAAAAGGGGACTGCTTTATAATAAACTAGCTACCCCAAATAAACATGTAAAATAAATAAAAAGACTAAAAGAAATCGTCCGAGTCAAACAAAGAGATGTTTTGATTTTATTCGGATCAGAAACCCAACTTGTTAATCATCATCCGACCCAAAGGCCGAACTCTTAGACAAGTAATAATGTCATTAGCCTTGCCGTTAATATTTTTTGGTATCATCATTTCTGAAGGAGCTACCCGTCCCACCCCACCTAGGCTGGATGTCAAGTCTAGGGGGCGTCCTATGACAAGGATAAAACTAACGTTTTAATAATACTTATCGTCCCACCTATCATCCAAGAGGCATTGAACTTTACTATTTTGGGGTTTGTCTTCTAGACTAAAAGAAAGCTATGTTGCCTAGGAATCAAAGAGCGAACATATTGGACAACAAGTAACACGTAATAATCCCAAATTAGCCTCTTGATTAATTAACGTTTAGTAATGATAACATACGAAGAAAAATAATTATTTGTTATGTCATTAACCTATAATCATGGTGTCTAAATGATCAATAATTCGTGATAAAAGACTGAGACTCGTGTATGCAACAACCTTATGTGTGTCCATAAGAGGTGTCAAAAGTGTGGTAAATGTGTCAAGAAAAGGTGCTTGTGAATTAAGTGTGGTAAAATATAAACAAGAACATAAGAAATCAACAAGAATATTAAAAGACATTAACCTGTTAAGGATGCCAGGATATACTTATTCTAGTGTTTAAACATATCCAAAAATGCTCAGAAGTATGTATTTTTTACATAACAGCAGTTGTATTATTGCAGGAATTTCATAGTGACATGCTAAAAAAGTATCAATCATACTAAAGATGCCTTAAAGCTAACATTTTGTCATGCTGATATATTTAAACATGATGGAGATATGCCAACATACAGAAACTTTAAGTTAACATGCTGGAAGGAGTTATGACATGCTGAAATTTATTAGATGCGCAGAATTTTAATATTCTAATGTTAATAACATGCTAAAATTGTATAGATATACAAAAACATGATTTAAACGTGCTGAAATTTATTTAAACATGATGAGAATGTTATTGAACATGCTGAGAGTTATGTTGAACATGCTTAAAAAAAATTAATGAAACATGCTATCCAGTTAATTAAACATGCTAAAAAATAATTAATCATATTGAAAAATTAATTAGACATACTGAAAAACCATGCTGAAAATTGATTAATCATGTGAAAGAATTAATTAGACATGCTAAAAGATTAATTAGACATGCTGTAAAATTAAATATACATACTATATAATTAATCAAATATATAAATATGCCTAATATTTAACATGCTGCCAAATATACTAATATGCTGACATGCTTGGTTTCAAATAATGTACTAATGTACTTGACGTCAAATAATTTAGTAATATGTTTGATGTCAAATATGCGAAGACGTGTTAATGTCTATTTTAACAAGTTAATATGTGAGAATCAATATGAATATCTAGAATGTGATGAAAAATGACTTTGATGCTCAAAATATGCGGTAAACCAGATTATTTCCATGTTGCCAAACTTAATATGGCGAAATCAATTAAAATTCTTAAAGCAGAATTTCTAGGCGGCCAAGTAAGTAAATTAATAGATTTTAAGTCGCGGTTTGCCTAAGTGTTTCGTATAGCACGTAATATACTTAAAAAAAATTCTGAATTGTGCCTACTACACCGTTCATAGAGCACATAATCTCCGACTCCCAGAGTAGTCCCCGAGTTCTTTTATTACAATAATAATGAATAATATTTTTACAAATAATATTACAAGCCAAATGATGCAAAAAATAAGAAAAAATAACTAACTATCAAGAATACATAGTTAATTAACTGTCCCGACGACTCTTCAAAACTTGTGTCTATTTAGGCCTGCGAAACAATACATAATGGCAAACAAATAAGGACAAACATCAATATGCTCCTATAGGCATGTTCCTAAAGGCTTCAACAACATTATGCAGTCAGCACACACACACAATAAAATAATTGCATTGATAGGGACTTACCAGTGAACAACAGTAAGAGAAATAATTAGAATAATGAAAGCCAGATACTTGTATAATGGTGAAATATGCAAAACGTTTTTAGCAACATCCAAAGAGAACCAAAAGCACCTCACAATATTTAATTACTTTTGTTAAAAGTAACTGATATTTTTAAGAGAGTAATAGTAATTGTAATGTCAAAACTGTCCATGAATTGAAAGAAGGAGCTGTTTATATAGTAGAAGAGGAGTGTGGGTTGAAAGAAAATAAAATACATGAGCATTAATTAGTATCAACAGAAAAGGAAAAAAGATATTCAAAAAATCAGTCAAAAACACTTAAGGAAGAGGAGAATATTTGAATGAAGTCAATCAATAGGGGTTTCCATAAATATAGAATCACACTTATAATGTCAAATTCAGTCAAAGCAAATAAAAGGAAAACATCCATTAAGAAAATTAAATATATTTCAATCGGACACACGAATTTATACTTACCACAAATAACGTATGAAACATGTCTGATGCTACTATAAAAGAATAAAAATAAAATAAAAACCCAGCTAATC
>NW_025863046.1:0-1895 GCF_002878395.1 Capsicum annuum
AAAAAAATGAGACTAAGGAAACAATGAATTGAAACTATGAATCCAAAAATTTGAGCTTAGGGCCGGGTTTGAAAAGTGATGTCGTGGTAGCTTGTGGTTGGTAAATTTTTTTTTTTGAAAATTTCTTGTGTTCCAACTTTGAATTTTTGATCAATCTTCACTAAAGGGGTGTAGTTTCGGTTTTGAGGGGGGGGGGGGGGAATGGAAGAATTGGAGCCTTTTTCAAGTTCAAAATGGTTTGAATTTGAAATGGTCCCCCCTCCCCTGTACTTTCCTTTGTACTTGAATATTCCTTTTGTGTTTTCTTCCTTTGGAAGACTTGGAAGATGCTTGGAATATTCCTTAAGAAAACAAGTACTATACCCTCTCTCTTCTTCATTTTAGATCAAACAACCACTTTTTGATAGTCTTCTTCAACAAGATATAATGAACTTGAAGAACACCAAGAATATTCAAGGTTTGACCAAAGTTGACAAACAAGCAAATGACTTCCAAATTTGATGATTCTTGAAGATCCAAGGTCACTTTGACAAGCTAAGAACAAATGTCACAATTTCAACCACAAAACACCACAAAAACCTCTACCAAAAACAAGATCCACCTTAAGTTTCTTCAAACTCAAGCTCAACAATGGTGGATAGCTAAAAACAACTCGAATTTGGTTCCAATTTTAGATCTAGACTCTATTAGTGCTAGGGAACAAGGATTTACCACTAGAAGCTAACAAAACACACAAAAATAACCTAGATCTAAGATTCAAAAATCTGCCAAAGTACAAAAATATGAACAATAATTTTTTTGATTTATGATTTTTGACACTCTTTTTGTGTTGATTTTCTAAAGGTAACAACAATCCAAGGCTTAGAATTGTAGGAACATATCTAAAATATGGCCCTTGATACCAAATGATATAGAAATCGACCTAAAAAATGAAAACTAGCCTAAAAGAAAGGAGATGAAGACAAGAACACAAATACAAAAATCAAACTCAAAACAATGAATTAAAAGAAAGGATAGATATCTTGACATAAGAACATACAAACCATAAGAACCAAAGGACGTATCAAATCCGAAGATCCGTAATGACTCATATGAACAATACCAAGATCTTACGTACACACAAGAGGAATTTAACCTCCTCAAGCACCAACGTTTCTAAGCAAGAAAACAATAGAAGTGAATCCACACTATGTATTGCCCTAGTTTCAAGTGGCTTTTCCAAGCCCTACACTACAAATACTCCCTCTCAAGAGATTTATCTTTTATGTTTCAATATCAATAATCAACTAATGAGAAAATAAGTCTAAAGAGTCTGTTTATAGCTATTGCATCAAATAACCAAACTACCCTTAATGAAAAGAGGCTCCTATGGAGTGTAAAAAAAAGGTACAAAAAGATCAAAACACCTTTTATGAGGGGCGGTCATGGAGTGTAAGGACTCCTTCTTTACTCTTCAATACCGACAATCCTTTGGAGCCTTGGGTAGTCATCAAGGCAAGACACCACGCGACCTTCCACATATGCAATTATTTTATTGAGTATCCGAAATGACTTCCCCATGCATAGTCTTGGGCCTTCAATGTGTCCAAAACCGGATTGTCCATGTGTTGGCCACTAATGATGGCATCAAAATCTATGATGGCCATTTGATTCGTATCAACAACCTTGGGCCTGAATCTCCTAATGATATGGTATATGGATCCTAAACTCAAATTATGACGTAAAAATAATCTACAAAAATAAAAACTACAACTAAGATACGAATATAAAGATAAAGATTGATAGAGAACAAAAAATAAAAAGACATAATGGATGAATGAATATCAAACTAAAGGTATATTAAACCTCTAACCCTTTATTTAGTGTCAGACAAAGCACCTAACTCCTAAGTAGAC
>NW_025863047.1:0-1235 GCF_002878395.1 Capsicum annuum
ATGTCACAAATATCGTCAGACTTAGGCAGAAACCATCAATTCCAGTTCCTGTGTGACGACATTTTTGATGGCTTGTCACAAATGTCGTCAACTATTATTTTCAGCAACTGGGAATTTATTTCATAAGGGTATTTTGGTCCTTTTCCTTCACTTCCCACGACTTATAACCCTCAAGGAGCGTATTATCTTCCATTCTCTTTAGTTAAAAATCTTAAAAAGCTCTCTCATACACTCTCAACCACAAGATTAGGGTTTCCTCTCAAGATCAAAACTCTTAAGAACAAGCCCTAGGGTTTTCATAGAAGAGTCTACTTCAAGGAAATTTTGCCGTCAATCTTCATGAATTCTTAATCTAAGGTATGCGTAGTGTTCATCCATGGGTCCCTTTCATCCATCGAGCTCAAGAATCATGTTTTAAATTATAAATTATGATTTCTTGTTTTTTTATGACTATATTCGTGTTGATGATTGTTGTTTGGATTCAAGGTTGTACCTTGATGTGTTTTTCATGAATCATGTGAATAGGTTAGTTGGAAACCCATGAATTTGGGTGGTTCAAGATCTCTAAATGTGTTAAGTACACCTATGCTCAATATTATGCATGCAAGGTGTTTGATAAAATGCTTAGGATGCTAGAAATTCATGTTTACATGGTTCCATGATATCTAAATGACAAGTCCATGTTAGCTATATTCTTCAATATAAATTCCATGCTATTGATGTGTTGCTATTGTTATGGTATGAAGCATGTATGATAATGGAGATATACTATATGTACATGAAATATATCCATGCACTCCCTACCATGCTTAAGATGTTGAAGAACTACATGAAGTATAATATCCCCTACTTATGACAATGTGAATTGTGGACTCCAATCTTATGATCAAGTCAGTCATGTTGTGTCAGTTTCCTTCCATCAAGTCCTGGGGGTATTCGTACCCAAAAATATAGCTGTGTGCCTAGAGCTATGTCATGTTATTACGATACTCTCAGTCAAGCCATGATCTATAGAATTCAGTCATATGTGACTCAGGAAAATCCAGCAACCTCAGTAATCTCAGTAGTTTAGTAATCTCATTGATCTCAGTACTCAATAATATCTGTAACCTCAATATTCAAAGTCAATCTCAGTAAATTTAGTACTCTCAACCAGTCCTTAGAACTCAATACATTTCGTCAATCATCGAAATCCAGTAAACTTAGTTTAGCTCCGCTAAATAATACTACTAGTA
>NW_025863048.1:0-1397 GCF_002878395.1 Capsicum annuum
ATGAGTTGTATATTGTTATCATGAAATGATAATTTCTAATTGATTTATGATAAGTGTCATGATTTATGTTTTTCCATGAGAAGTTTGTCTATTGAATATATATAGATATTGAGCTTGAGAGTCAAGAACGAGTTCTATGATGTTTTCTGGAAGATTTGATACTTGATATGATTTGATAAGCAAGTGTACTTGATGATGAGAAAGATTATTTTGAGATTTAATCGAGTTAGGAATCCACAAGTTGATTATGATTTACAAGTGAGATATATATTTATATTTTGGTCTTCATGATAGACCCTTGCGTTGATTAAGGTGGATTTCCTAACGCGTTCTGAGCTTAAGTTTGGGAGTAGTATTTAGCACTGAGTGGGAAGTATGGGTTCAACGCATCTTACTTTTCCAGAACTATGTGCCACCGTAGGATTAAGATTAAGGGCCAAAGGCCAAGACAGTTATCACTAAAGTTAAGGTTCTACTCCGATGGAAAGAATATAAAGCTCTCCCCAACGTGGGCAAGATGTTGGACTCCATTAAGCTTACATGGTTTATGTCGGTTATAAGAAACTCCCAAGTCCATAATAGTCCAAGTTTCATGAGTTACCGAGTCACTCTAAGTCATGAGTCAAAGAGTTTGAGTTGAGTCCACCGGTTTGTGATATTTATGAAGCATGTGTTATTATTGATGATTTATGGAAAATATGTTTTAGGTAACTCAAGCGAAGAGAGTCATTATTATCAGCATGCATGATTTTCTTATACATTTATGATATTATTTAAATGTTGCCTGCACCCCCACATACTCAGTACATTCCCAAGTACTGATTCCCATACTCTTCTGTGTTCTATATTTTCTCATGATATAGATTCAGGTGCTCAGTCTCAGTAGAGACAGTGATCTTCGAGTACCTCTATCTATATTCGTACAGTTGGTGAGTAGTCATGGTTTGAGGACCTATGTCCCCGATTTTTGTCTTGATAGTAGATGGTCATTTATTTTCAATTCAGTATGGGTCAGTTGGGGATCTGTCCCAATGGCTCCTCAGTCTTATGTAGTAGAAGCTTTGTCAGACTAGAGTACCAGTATGTACAGAACTTCAATATTTTGATTGTATAGGATAGTATTTCTTTGTATTCCAGTATGTTCATGACATGATTATTCTTCTTTATTACAACTTGATTATTGTCATAGTGAGTTATAAAGGTGATGACAGGCTCAGAGGGTTAGCTTGAGGTCGCGTGTGGCCTTAAGCACCGTGTGAAGTCTTGGGATGGGATCTTGGTGCGTTACAAGCTTGATATCAGAGCCTAAGGTTTAAAGGAGTCCTAGGGAGTCTGACAAGCCGTATTACATAAAGTCTTGATCATCGGTGCGTAGCGTGCTACATCTATGAGCAAGA
>NW_025863049.1:0-16645 GCF_002878395.1 Capsicum annuum
AAAGGAGATCCTTCTTCATAAACCCCACATACCTTGATTGATGATTAAATGAAGAAACTTGACTTATTGATTCCTATTTGAGTTCTTGGAGATGAGTTCTTGATTATCTTGCCTTGGAAATCCTCAATTTAGAGCTTTCTTGGAGGAACTATGGAGGATTTTGTTTTCTTGGAGAAGAAGCTTGGGAGCTCTAGGGTTTGCTTCAGCAAATATTGATGAATAATGAGCATAATAGGCTTAGAATGGGTTTAATATTGTGTTATTCATGAATTGGGGACTTAGGAATTGACCAAAATACCCTTTTTAAACTGCTAAACAGAACTGGAAAAGAGAACCAAAAATCTCGATTTAGTAGGCTACCGCAATGCGCCACTATCGCGGTGGCTCACTGGAAATCGACAACTGGGTAATGGAGGACCTTCATGATGTGGAGCTATCACATCGTACCACTAGATTTTGACAATTAGGTCCTGTAACTTCAACGCGAAGTGCCACCATCACGGTGCCCTATAGAAATGCCAATTTGGCCTTCGGCGCGATGTACCAACATCGTGTTGGGCTACTGGAATGGGACAAATGGGAAGTATGGCTTCTTTGAGATGCGGGGATATCCCAGAGGGCCACTGAAATTTGAAGATTATTATTTTGCCCGCCTCCGCGATGCACAAAGTGCCAGGTGGTACACTACTTTACTAAAAATGCTCTAACTCCTTCACCGAGTGTCTAATTTGGGCGAATTTGGTATGGATGGAAAGATCATTCAATTTCCCACACAATAGAAGGCCTAAATAAGGAAAATTCTATAGGAAATAAATATTATTCATTTTGTAAGCTATCTCTTAACATTTTTGGGATGGATTTAAGCTAGGAAAGTTTGGGGTATTACACCCTGGGACTATGACCTCTGATACCAAGTTTGTCACAACCCAAACCAAGGCCCTGAATATGAAGAGCATCCCGAACCGTGAAGGCCTGAGTGCCCTTTTCCATCTGGAAATCATGCACACTATTCATAAGTTATAAGGAAATATGGAAAAGATAACAAAATGGAAACATAGTCACTATCGTACTTAAACTGAATAATACAAAATTAATTCATAAACATTCAAAAATACATGACACCAATCTACGAAATCTCTAGCAATACAAAACCAACATCAATCTGAAAATTGGGAAAAGGCCCCCTATCGGACCATGAACTAAAATAAAATAACAATGTCCCAAAAGAAACAAGGCCTTCCAAAATTAGGGAGGATCACTGACTGCAAAATTTTGATAATAAATCTACTCCTTAGCATGGCCCCGGTACTGTGCCTCAAATACTTTCTTGTAATCATGACTCAACACTTTGTTATTCTTCTGAGTTAATCGGTATACCCTACAATCTGGAATTCAATAGGTTATATGGGGCCTATGCTTTCTTGCAAAATTCTTCAATGGTTAGAATTCCATTGTTCATGCTCTCAATTAAACTTTCCAAAACTATGAATGTGTAAACATAAGGGGCTAGAATTAGATTTCTTTGAAAAAGAGTTCAACAATATATATACTTTTATCAAAATGATTTCATGACATGCTTTTCGAAACAACATTCAGAAACCCTTAATTTACAACATGATTATAAATCATTTCACTTGATAAAAATGGTAAAATCTATGCCCATGGAGTTTAAGGATAGACCCACATACCTTAGTTATGAAGAAATCCCAAGGAAATTTGACTCATTAAGATTGAATGCCTAAACCCTAAGTTTCTTCTCTCTTCTTATGTTTAAGAAAGATAAACTATGGATTTGAGAGAGTTAAAACATATTTAGGGACTTTAATTTTGTGTAAGCATGTTTAGGGACGGTTATTGGATGCAAAAATACTTTGTTTCCCTTGTATTAACCAAAAAATGGAGTTCCTACACCGCAAAACATAGGGTAGGCGGCGCCTAACCCATGGAAAACCTTAAGGTTTGTGGCGCCTAACCCATGGTCAAACTTAATTTGCGGCGCCTAAGATATGGACAACCTTAAGGTTTTTGGTGCCTAATCTATGGCAAAACCTTATGTAATGTCCCGAGTCTGTACCCCAAATTTCACACGGTGCTCATAATACCAAAGGACCACAAGCTAACCCATGACTGGTACCTGCTGTAATCACTAAATAGTAATACTATATAATGCAAAATTTAGGCAGAAAAAGCCATAAGGTTCAAAACTGAAATCAAATACTGAATACTGAAAATCAATGCTATAAACTTAACATCTATCTAAAAATACTCTAGCTTGAAAGCCTCTAACTATCTAATAAGGAGTTGATGAGACAAGCCCCCAACTAACTCCAACTATTAAAATAATTGAGATACTAAAATACAGAAATAACAAATCTATCCTCAAACTATGAGGACTACCACAGAGCTTGTTACTGAAAGTCTGGGCTGTTAAGTACGGTCAGGAGCCCGTGTGTCTTAACCTATGACATAAGACATCATAGCGCAGAAGAAAAGTATACGTCAGTACTTTGAATGTACTGGTATGCTAAGTGAGGTAGGCTGATATGCATGGGTTCATATACACGAACAATAACTGGCTGAGTAACATAAACATAACTAAATGAGAGTACACACATGAATACATAAACTGTAACTGAGGTTATGATAACACTGATACTGAGTTATGAATACTGATTAAATGATATTTGAGTTTACTGATACTGTAATACTGATAGCTGTGTTGCTATTTATAATAGTCCTATTTTTGTAGAACTGATTTGAGTTCTATACTGAGCTGGGTGACTATGTCTGACAGTCCTGAATCTATAGAGCTGAACTGAGTTCTATACTGAGTGTAAAACCAAAACTGAAACTATAACTGTGGGAGGTAATCATCTAACCGACATACCCCTCTTTGAATCAATTAGGGTCCACCCTGTAGCCCCAGGTTAAAGGGTGTCAGTACCGTGCCACGGGTAAGGACAAGATGTGAGTTAATCCTCTCCGTTTCGTCAACTCTTGCTGGTAGGAAAACTCATACAAGATATATCAACCCTAGTCTGGAAGGAAGATATCTCAACCTATGGTAGCTACATAGTTTTGTAATGCAGGGATTACTTTTATGGGTCAAACCCTATGCTGGTAGGAATGCCCCATTCCTTAGTTCGCTCGGTGCTGAATCCTACTCCTAACTGAATAGACACTGAACTGACTTATAGACTGTACTAGGCTTGATTGAACTATTATTGATCGTACTATCTAACTGAACTGAGTTTACTGGGTTCTGCTGACTGACAGAATACTACTAATTTTTGTTAACTGACTGAGTTTACTGAGGTCTGAACTAAATACTGAACTAAAACTGCGACTGATTACTGAGTACAACTATTCATGACATTACTGAGACTGTTCTATACCTACTATAGCTCTAGGTAAGCAGCTAGATTTTTGGGTATTGAATACCTCCAGGACTCGATAACATGAAAAGTAAAGCATAGCATAAACTTGAAAAGCATAACTATGTGCACTTGTTCATAACTCATCAATAGAGATATTTTATCAAACACTTGTAAGTTATAAACTTGCACATAAGCTAACATGACATGATTTTCCCCTTTTAGTTCACATGAGCAATTTATCAAATCACTTGGAGTACATAATCTATGCACATGATACAAAACAACGCATAAGCATCATAATTTTAAATTCCAATTTACAATTTCAAGGGTTTAACATGAATTCACATGATACTACACACATGATAAATAATTTCACATGAAACTTATAATAAATCATGGATTAGAAATCCAATTAACATCAAAATCACGAATACATTCAAAGTCCAACATGGAATTCACAAAATCATCTAACTTGTAGTTTAAAATAGTTTTTTGAACTCCAAGGGTGGAAGGAAACCCTTGGATGAACACTTCACATACCTTGGTACTTGAATTAATGAAGGTTGATGATGAAATCCTTGGGACTTGAATCTTGAATTTGATGGGTTAGGGTTTGTTCTTGAGAGACTTAGAGACAAAATGAGTGTATTTTGCTTATTGAGGGCTGAATTTCGTGTTTTGGGGCTGATTGAGGGTGGAAAAATGACCCAAATACCCTTATGGATGTGGAGTTTTAATGACTAAAAATAGGGCCAGTGACGCATAGCTCGATGCACTGCATTGATGAGATCAATGCGATGGCCGATGCATCGCGTCAAGTCCATATCGGCTCATTAGAAATTGGTACTGGGAGCCAAGGAAAATATTGATCGACGCGATGGGCAATGCGGCGCGTCAAGATCTAGTCAATACACTATTTTGGATTTCCAAAACATGGTTCAAACAAGCTCTAAAAGTTTTGAAACTCACCCAAAGTGACCTATTGACATTCCTGATCATGAGTCGATCTAAAAATCGATATTTTAAGGTCATAAGGTTCGTGAAATAGGATTACCAACTTATGAAGGCTAAAATAACTCTAAGTACGAATACTTCACTAAAATTTTCTAAGTCTGGACCCCTTAACAAGATTTAAAGGATTGAATTAAAATTCGAATTTTGTGGAATCTTACACCTTACCAGTGAAGGTAGCCGATGGTAATGCGATGCCTAGCCATCACGTAAGCTTTATTTTGAGATACCTACTTAGTTTTGAAGTCCTTAAACACCTCCCACAACGTCAATACATGATCTACCATCACCAAGAGGGTCCTAAAGATAATTTTAGAAGCATTAAAAGAGTGTTACGGGTATGGGGGTCACAATCGTACAGCCTAGATGGTGACATTCAAATACTCATAAATTCTTAATCCGAACTCGGATTGACAAACGGTTGGAGACATTGGAAATAAGACTCAAAGTGATTTAAATTGATATATATTAGTCCACATCAATCATTATATACTAGGTGTAATAGTAGCTGAAAGTTTACCCATGAAAAATCAACAATTCATAATCAATCGATAGGAAAGTGCTCAACTTAACTTTTGAGCTAGGAGATTATTACGGTGTATATTCATTTCCGAAAATGTTTCCACACTGACGAAATGTCATTCACACTTATATCTTAGTAGAAACTATTAGGTTCGGGTTTATAAATATAGAAAAAATATGGTTCAACTTTGGCCCAAAAAAGTGGGGTGTTACAATATGACGCTTTCAAAATAAAGAAAAATAAGTCACTAAAAAAATGATAACTAGGTTAACTTCATTGGTAAATGAGTTATCATTTATAGGAAAGGTTTTATCTACTGAGGAATAGGTAAAAAAGGTCTTGAGAGTCCTACCAGAGTCTAAGTAGGATGTCAAAGTTACAATCATGGGAAGCTAAGGATCTCACTAGAATGTCCCTTGATGAGTTAGATGGTAATTTGAAGACCTATGAGATAAACATGGAAGATTTAAATAGGGAATCTGAAAGTGATGAATTAGATGATGAAGAAGTTGATGAAACTGCTTCACGCCATTGGAGATTCAATCTTGGAAGAGGAAGATGGTTCTTCTGAGGTATGTATTCTTGAGCTTAAGGAAAAAATTGCATTTATTTCCTAAAACAAAACTTGTTTCCTTAATGAGGGCTCTAATTAATGATTTCCAAGAATTAACTTCTGATAGGGATGAATTATACAACAGTCTTGCAAGTCTCAAGTTTGACTTTATTGATCTAGAAGTTTGCAAGCACTGTGGAAAAGGAAAACTGCACTCTTAAGGAACAAGTTGGTCAACTTGATTCTTCAAATCTGATTTTAAAATATGATATCTTGAAACTGACTCTTTTTGAAAAAGAAAAAAAGTTCAAAAGTGATGAACAAGAAAATATTAACCTTGAATTGATCAAGTCCAAACAAGAATGTAGTGATGAAAAGGAAAAAAATGAACAAATTAAGCCAAGAAGTCTCTAAACCAAAACTTGATCATGAAGGTCAAACAGATGGACAAATTCCTCAAGAATTATTCATCAACTCAGTGAAAAAACTCATAGTGAAAGGGCTGGATTGGCTTTTTTTAAGAGCTCTAATATTACTAAGGACTTATCTTATATATTGGTAATAATGGAAATCTAACTACTGAATGTCCAGTTGCTGTTAAAAGTAGAGAAAGGAGCACTAATTTGGCAAAGAAATCTGACTTCTTGGTAGTACAGAAAAATAGAATGAAAAGCATAATTGGTCAGAGAAACAGGTCACACAACTTGTTACCTCGATGAGCTAGGTGAAATCTGATTCACCCTTTTACTCATCTGGGTTCCTAAGTTAACCCCTAATTTATTTTGTAGGTAAAAGTGAAAGGAGTTAAGTAAAATTAGTACATGGATAGATCTTGCTCAAGGCATAAGATTGAAAGCAGATAAAGTTCCTTTCACTCATCATATTTAAAGGAGTAATGGATCTTTTTGAGATGGAAAAATGAGCACCATTAATAGAGTTATAAAAAATTTTGGAGAACTAAAACAAAAGACTTCGAAAGATGGACAGATTTGTAGTGCTTATGTAAGAGGGAAGCAAGAGAGATCGTCTTTCAAAACAAAGAGTCAAATAAGTACGACCAAGTGCTTGGACCTGGTCCATATGAATCTTTGTAGACCAATAAGGGTAAGAAATAAGAAAGTTAAGAGGAACATATCGTACCACCTGGTCCAACTATTGTATAGACTGAGGACATATTGATAGGGGGAACAATAAATCAAGAAATTTATTCATCAATAAGACCAACACAAGCTGCTGATAATTTTGTTGGTAGTTCATTGATATTGTCAAAAGAATCTTCATATATCTCATGGGAATCAATGACTCGAGACTATGGTATCTAAAAGAAAGCAATTTTGCTCTTGTGGGCTATAAAAATGTTGACTATGTGGGTTACTTAATTGAGTGAAGAAGCACCAAAGGTACTAAGTAGAAAACACTTTGTAAGGAATAGGTTAGACTTGGGGATGATTAAAATTGCATGAACTCCCCTTAATGATTGACTAGGATAACCATTTTATTTTTAATCTTATTAGCTAAAATATTATTCGATTCAATCTTGCACATTTAGTGGTGTGTCCCAATTCTAGATTTTTGACTCTTCTAACCTAATTTTGTATTAGATTGTGCAGAAAATAGGTACAAACAAGCAATTGTGACCACAAAGTTCTTCTTATCAGGTATGTTCTACACTGACATAAGCATAGGATGTGTAAGTTGAAACAGTTGAGCACACCTGTTCAATTCCTCACACTTCATCCCCCCTTGTCCTATAAAGCTAACGAATTGGTTGACCAAACTTTCTTTGATTCTCTCCAAATGGTTGTGCACAAATATTTTAATCCTACACCAGAAATTCTTTCTTCTCTCAACCAAAATATCAGTTTTTGTTCCATTGATTTGCCAAGCTTGATCATAAATCTCATGCAACATATGTATCTGAAGATTGAAAAAGGACATGCTCTTCATTTTAGTTTCTTGAAAAAGGACATGCTCTTCCTTTTAGTTTCTAATTGGCTCAAAGTTTTTTAGGACTTCTCAGTCCTAGTTCATATTTGACTTTTCAAACAACAAAGAATGTTCTTGAATAGATGAATCATGCTTCTCTACTTGTTTCAATAAGGAAGGCTAACATTCATTTTTTTTTAAAAAAAGGAAAATACTTAAGCTGAGAAAATTTCTGAACTAGAAGCTACACAAGACATCCATGAAGTAGAATAAGAGGTCCTTCATTTGAAGCTTGACCTTGATTGAGAGAGGGCTAAAAATGTTGCTCCTCACTATTCATCTCCTTAAACATGTCCCACTTTTATACCGGATTCTTTTTTGATTAATGCTCAGTTGTTTTGCTTTTTTTAGTTCTAGTTTAGATTTAATGTGGAATATGCTCTTACATATTAATAGAATGGTTATATTTTCTTAATTGATTCATGTTCTTTCTCTCTTTAATACATTACTATGTTGGCTAGATTCTTTGTCTGATTGTTTTGGTGATAGCCCAAGTGTCCACGAATAGCATAACTAATTACTTTGACAAGTTTATTTTTGCATTGAAGTAGTTTTTTGATGATGCTAATAGAGGGAAGATAAGGGGTGTGCAATGTTTATAATCCATTGACTAACCTATTTTATTCTAGTGTTTCATACTTCAGTACCTACTGGTAAAGATGTTTGTTGGAACCTTGAAGTTTTGATGAATGAAAATATGAATGAAACAATTTGATGTACGTGTTCCACTGATCCAACAAGTTCAAGAGTGCAAGTCCACGGTATAAATAATTGAGACTCATAATTAGTTAAATCGGTGCAACTCGAAAATTCAACTAACTGATCACGTGGGTAATAAAACAAGTTGAATTTGATTCAAACACTTGATCATAAGAGAAAGAAAATTGAGTTGAAAAAGGAGTCCTATGTGAAGAAGAAGTTTCACTTCTGAGCATATCCTGAAGAGCCCTATGTGTAGAAAGAGAAAGATTCTGAAACTTAAAGAAGTGGTGTTTGAGCTCAACACGTGATGACAAGTGAAAGAAAGAGTTCCACTTAGATAAGGAGTTTGACTTAAAGAAGGACTTTGACTTAATAACAAACTTTGATTAGTTGAAGAGTCCAATTGAAGATAGAAGATTGATGACATGATGGGCTCTTTGAAGAGTTGCTGTTAAACAAAGAAAGTGATTAACATAATCATTTATGCACTTAAAAAGGAAGAAAAGGGCAATTGATAGATTGACTTTATGAAGTGCTACCCAATCACCAAAGAAACATATTGAAGAACCTGGTCCTAGTATAGAATCTGACTAAGAGTTTTAGCGTTGATTGTTAGGAGTTATTCATTGTGTTAAACTATTGATGTAATATTAGTTTTAATGTGTTATAAACTAAACTAGGAGCTAGTCTTTGAGTTTGGGAAAACTCAGAGACTTTGGGAACACATACCTTGGATGGTGTGTGTAGTTAGGAATTAGAGTCTGTAATTCCTAGTTGTTGAGTTATAGAAATTAGAGTTTATAATTCCTAGGTTACATGAGTTTTGTAACCAGTTGTTGTTGAGGATCATTATTGTGTAGTAAAGTTGGGGTTAAATCCTGTAGAGGTATAGGTCATGATTTTTTACTCCTTTTTGAGCCGGGTGTTTTCTACGTAAAAATCCATTGTGTTATTTTCCTATTGTTGACACGTTAGTCAACCAAAAACTAAGATAATCAGTAGGGTAACTCTAACAGTTGAAATCTCCTCCTACCATCCAAGGCGATCCCATGTTACTGACCAGGTAATATAAATTGTCTCATAACTCCAGTCTTTATCCTTCATCACATTAAACACAAATATAAGGTATCCATCAAAATTTTCCATTGCATTATAGCATCAATGAAGATCCCTATTTTACCATTAGTATTAGCAATAGCTGACTCCATCCATAGTTTCATTCTATTTCTGCAGATGTCTATAATCATATTAGGTTCCATCAAGGCTACAATAAAGCATTTGCACCCTTTTTCTTCACTGACGAGTACCCGTTGTGTATTAACAGGCCTAATATTCCAAATTAGGGCCTTAATATGATTTATACTTTTAAGGTTACTGCTCTCTTAGGTATAACCCTCTTACCTTGAATATTTTCTTATTTTTTGCCTTCTTTACATTTTTAGCTAAAGATCTGGGTGATAAATCAACTTCTTTAACTAATTTGAAAGTTTGTGTAAGTTAATTTCAACTCCTATTCCTCCTCCACAAGTTGTCCTTCCTCGTCTGTTATTAAGGTGTCTCCTGTATTTGTATTTTATTCTTCCCCTGTTGTTCTTTGTTTATTGTCTCTCCTTGGACCTCTTTTTCATTGGTGACATTGTTAAAAAATGCTTTCACCCAAGCTTTTACACTTTCATGGACATTGGTTTAAATTCTTTAAGCTGAGGGTCTTTCGGAAACAGCCTCTATACCTACCAAGGTAGAGGTAAGGTCTTCGTACACTAAACCCTCCCCAAACCCTCCCCAGACCTCATTTGTCGGACTATATTGGATATGTCATCGTTGTTATGGTTGGGATTTCCTACTTTTCCTTCTTTGAAAAAGTTGTTTTCTTTTATAGGATTCCAGTTTCCTACATGTATTATCATTAGATCATTCAAAGCATGCTCAGCTTTGTAAGGATTACGTCTCAAGAGCCCGACTGTGCTCTCTAAACACGCCTAATGCTCAACAGCCAAATCTCGTTCAACAATTCCTGCTAGAGCATCAGTAATTCCATTTTAACTACTTATATATTTCAAAAAAGCAATGAGACGAAGGAAATGAAGTTGGATTTGACTGTGGAGCTCTAGAGATACTCAAAATTGATGTAGTTCTTTACCCCTTGTTCTTAACATGTGGATTACCTGTCAATTTTTGCATATTTGGGAAGTTTATAAATGATCTCTATGTATCTTATTTTATAGATATGTTTTTCTCTTGAAAAAGAAATATTCTTATCTTTTTATTTTGTGTATCTTCTACATACTTATCAATTATTACAAAAATATATACTAAAAAAAACTTTTGGCATAAGGTACATTACAAAAATACCACTTTCATATTTGAATAAATAATAATTATATTACCTTTGAGAGTAATTTTAGAATTTAGTAAGCTGCATTCTGTGTACCATATTACAACAAAATAATGACAGCTAAAATTCAAAAGAGATGAAATTGTTGTAATTCACTAATGAAACAAAAATCAAAAGGGGTATATACTTTCAAACTTTGAATTCGTAAGTCTGTTGTAGTTACTCAATGAGGGTGCTTGATCGACTTAGAGAGAAAACATAGTCTATTTTTTTGAAGTTTGTTGTCTAAGAGAGAGAATCTAATCTTTTTCTGATGTATGTCTATTACAACAGGCGAGTCAAATATTGGCAACAAATTAGGAAAAAGAAATTACTGAAATATAAAAATTTTGGTAGCAAAGCTGTCACTCATTGCAACATTATCTAGAACTTACCATTGCAAAATTGGAAGACACATAAATGAAGGGGGAAGGTTGTATCATGAGCAGCCTATAAATATACTGCATAGTTAGTACTTATTTCTATCATTTCTTACCTTAGAGAAAAAGTTTGTCATTCATACTTCGAATATGCAGAATGCAAATTTCCCCCCTTCAACTGTAATACCTTCTCCTGTACTACTTCATTGCCCTATATGCTATGGAATATTTCATACTCATTTTGAATTTATGGATCATGTACAAGTTATTCACCCATCACTGTCTGAGAAAACAGCCATCCTAGATTCTCCTATATATGCATCCTATATTGTTTTGCCAGGCAATCCGCCATCAGCTCAACCTGTTTTCCCACAACATGTGAGTTCGCAAGGAAATAATAGAGTTTTTGTCCAACCAACGACATCTTTGAATCATAACGAGCCTATCAGATGGGATAGAGCACCACCAATTGATAGGCAACACATGGCAAGAAGAAATAGAGTTGCTAATTTTACAAGACCTTTGATCAATCAATTGAATGCAGATGAATTAGTTAACATAGCTGAAGAACAAACTGATTTAGACCTGAATTTGAGGCTTTAATTAGAGAAAAGACTATGTGGATCTTCTTTATAAGGGAATGTCTAAAAATGTGTTGAGTTAGGAGTCATGTTTTTTTAGTGCTTTAAAGTTTTTATATTTTTCTCCGACAGCGGGGTGTCTAAAAGGTCGAGTCTGTCGTTTTATTTTATTTTATCTTATTTTTTCTCAAGCATGGTGAGCATGTCTAGAATTGTGCTTGGATTGAAGTCTGTTGTTTTATTTATTTGTTAAATATTTTTCTTGATTTAAATAATCCAATCCATTTATTTGTGTGCAAATATTTCTTTGTTCCTTGTCGAGCATATTAAAAATAAACAAATTTTTTATAGTTCAAATATAATTTGTTTTACGTATTATTACTGAGCAAATATGTCAAGCTTTAGCCATCATATTATATATATGACACGTCACTCGTTATGCTAAAGCTTTTCCACCTTGTAATTTTCACACCATAATTATTTTTTTATCAAAATATCATTATTTAAAGATATAACAATATTTTGTTTTCCTCATTTTTTCTATTCCTTTATTTACTAAATCTATTTTATAAAGCTGAAGATAGTTTAGTAGGATCCATACTATCTACAAGATTACAAAAATATAGTCATAATCAAAATACCAAAACAGATCAGATTGTTGTAATTCATTAATGAAACTAAAATCATCAGGGACATTTACTTTGAACTTTAAATTCGTCCATCGTATTAAATATAGATGAACAAATGACAATTTTTATAGTTATTCAAGGAGGTGTTTGATCGACTCAGAGAGAAAGCATAAACTTTTTGTAAAGTCATTCAACTTAGAAAGAAAATATAATTTTTTCCTGAAGGCCGTTGCAGCAGGTTAGTTATATACTAGCTGAATGAATATTATAATAATAATCATATCAATTAATGTGACAGCTTTTTAATTTTGAAATTTAAATAAATTTATTTTCAGAGTTATTTTTGCATATATTCTTAAAATATTTTAAATTATCAATTATTGTGATTTATCATTCAAATATATACTTTTATTTTAAAAATTAATTCACGATCAAAATTAAACTCTACAAATGTATAAATTAATAAAGAATGTGAAAAGCAAAATTCGATGGGCCAATACTACTGTACGGGCTCAGTATATGTTTTTTTTTGTCTCAATTCATACGATACAAATAGAATTTAGATAATCAATCATACTTTTAATAAGTTTTTAGATATTTTAAACTGTTAACTATTATAATTTAAAATATTTTTTATGTAATTTTCAAATAATATATGTTACTCTCCCTGTTCAAACTTTTGTGGCATTGATAGTCAATTATATTTTAAAAATAATTTAAGTTTTTAATTATTTTGATTTATAATACTTTTCTTCTATTACAATTTAAGTGGCATTGTTATAATTTGTAGAGTCAATCGTGTATTTTATATCTTTTAAATTTTTTAAGTTGTTAATTATTGTGATTTATAGTATTTTTTACGTGTTTTTTTAAAATATATAACATATTAATTTTGTTTAGATATTTTAAGCAGTTAACTATTGTAATTTATAGTACTTTTTATGTAATTTTAAAATAATATATGTTACTCTTCTTGTCCAAACTTTTGTGACATTGATAGTTAATTATATTTTTTAAATAATTAAAATTTTTAATTATTATGATTTATAAAACTTTTTTTTTCTATTCCAATTTAAGTGGAATAATGCATAGATGACCATAATAATTAATTAGAGCTGATATAGTAAAATTATGATTGAAATAGCGAAGCAGACATATCTTAAATGACTCACAACAACTAATTAAAAGTGATATAATAAAATACTATAAAAAATACTTGTTAAAAAAATTTAAGTAGTCTTCATATAAGACGTTAAGTTAATTTAAAACATCAAGACTTAACTTATCATTTTATATCTATTTTACCTTTCAAACTAAATATTAATTTTTTTAACATTTAGATAACTTATAATAATTAATTAGGGTGATATTTAATAAAATTACGATTGAAGCAGCTGAAGCAAATATGTCATAATTATCTATTTTTTAATATGTAAATAACTTATAATAATTAATTATGGGTGATAATATAAAATCACGGAAGCAAACATGTCAGCAGCCGAAACTCTCTCTTATATAATAAGAGAATAGACAATGATTTAGGAGAGCGAAACCACTAGTTTATCAATTTTGTTAGCAAAGTTGTTATCACTGCAACTATATTTTGAACTTACCATTGCAAAACCGGAAAACACAGCGGAAAACCCGAAAATATGAATCAAGAGAGTCTAAGTGTAAATAAACAAAAGGGTGAAATCTAATACACTTCCCTAATCGCTTCTGTTTCTCTAGAATCCAGGTTTGTAGATCTTTGGTGAAATAACAGGGAGTGAAAAAGCAGTAACTAAAGATAATCAGTCTAGTGTTACAGATAGAAACTCCAAGTTTGCAGCTTCTAGAAACAGTTGCAAGCTACACGAGTACTAGTCTCCAAATTTGCATAAAAGTTACATTAGTGTAGCATGAGTACAGAAAAAAATGTGTACCCAACAAGTATCATTAATCAAACCAATAAGGTGGCGGCATTAGCAATAGGTGCAGTCTGATCTCTTGCCGTAGATCCACTTGTCCGATTAGATTGTTGTAATACACTAACAAAAACATAATCTTTTTTGAAGTCTGTTACCGCAACATTTGGAAAAAGAGATTACTAAAATATAAAAATTTTGGTAGCAAAGCTGTCAAACATTACGACATTATCTGGAACTTACCATAGTGAAAGTGGAAGGCACATAAATGAAGGGGAAAGGTTACAGCATGAACAACCTATAAATATACTGCATAGTTGGTACTTGATCTCTACCATTTCTTACATTACAGAAAAAGTTTGTCATTCAAACTTCAAATAGGAATAATGCAAATTTTTCTACTATTGTTTTAGTACCTTCTCGTGTATTACTTCATTGCCCTGTATGCTATGGAATTTTTCGTACTCATTTAGAATTCATAGATCATATATGAGGTACTCACCCATTATTGTCTGAGCAAACAACCATCGTGCATTCTCCTGTATTTGCATCCTAAATTGTTTTGCCAGGAAAACCGCCATCATCTCAACCTGTTGTACCACAACCTGTGAGTTTTCAGGAAATGATAGAGTTGTTGTCCAACCAGCAACGTCTTTGAATCGTAACGAGCCAACAAAATGGGGTAGAGCACCACCAATCGATAGGCAACAAATGGAAAGAAGCATCAACGTTGGAGGTTCAAATTCAACATTTGCAGATACAAATGATGCTACTGTAGATTTTACAAGACCATCGATCAATCAATTAGATGTTCCTATTCCATCAAATACATATAAAATAGTTAACGTAGCTGAAAAACAAAATGATTTGAACTTAAGCTTGAAGCTTTAATTGGAGAAAAAATTACGCTGATCTTCTTTATAAGGGGATGTCTAAGAATGTTCTAAGTTTGGAGTCCTTTTTTTTCTAGTTTTATTGTTATATGTTTGTCTGATACTAGGGTGTCTAAAAGGGCGAGTCCATCATTTTGTTTTATTTTATTTTTTGTCAGACATGGTGGGTGTCTAAAATTGCATTTTGATTGGTGTCTGATATTTTTTATTTATTAAAATATTTGTCTTGATTTAAATAATCCAATCCATTTATTTGTGTGCAAATATTTTTTTGTCCTTGCCGAGTACATTTTTAAAAAAATATTATTATAGTTCAAATGTAGTTAATTTCACCTATTATTACTATGTTAAAATGTCAAGTGATAAGGCCCCATAAATTTTCAATCAATTTATTTCAGAACCTCCCTTGTGCTAAATGGTAATTTTTGACTTGAATCATGATAAGGAATGTTAACGGGATGTTTTGGAAGAGTTTTAGAATTTCCAAAAAGCATTCGGGGTCATTTTGGTACTCCAAACCAGTGAGCCTCTGCGAATAGGGGCGTGGCACACTGCCTACGCCCTGCGATAAGGGAGTGGCACTCTTCCTACTCCCCACGATAAGGGTGTGCCACACTGCTGAGCACAAATCACCCAACTTCATTTTTTCAATTAGGGGCAATGGTTTTTTGTCCTTTGCCATTAGACGACGTAAATGTCTTTTAATCCATCATAGCCATCAGTTATCAACTTTTAACATTGCTATTCTCCTCTCCAACTCCCAAGTCAAGAAACTCAAGGTTTTCTCAAGAATTCAGTACTCTGGGCTTTAAACTCTGCATTCTCTCCAAATTCTTTCAATTTTCAGGCATGTTGGACACTTTCTAATTTAAACACTATATTATTGCATTCATTCAATTGTTATTGAAGTTTTTTTTTTGAACTATGGGTTTAAACTAGGGTTTGAGAATTGTCATCACTAATGTGAAATATTAATTTTTCTCTTCTTATAAATTATTTATAATCACTTGCGGTGGATTTTAGATTTTTGAATAACATGTTTGAAAGGATGCATTTCATTATATAAGTATTAAAACATTGAATGTTAAGGATGATTGAAATCATGATTTTCAAGTCCTTTGAAAAAGCTTTGAATTGAGATGATGAACAAATATGACACCCTATCTTTTTGAGGTATTGAAAGTGTTAAACTTTATGACTGCTTTGAGATTTTTTTGCTATTTAATGATTATTATGAGCATCATTTTGAATGATGGGATTAAGGAGTCGTAACTATTTTATGATAATGGTTCTTGGTATGATATGAATGGGTTGCAAGTCTTGGTATGACGATAACAGTATGAATATATCCTAATGAATGACTCCCTGATAAATGTTATGTTCAAACTATTTTAATTGGGATCTAAAGAAAATTATATAGCACACTGTGAAGGCATAAGTCTTCGTGACCAACGCTTGAAACCTATATTGTTGGCATAGAGATGTCGTACCTTAATTGGATGATTAGATTATGTGCTTAACATGATGATAATATGTATGGTGGCTTTATCATACTTGTGACTTTAGCTTAACTTCGGTATGTGAGACCAACATGGACTGGGGGCCCATTGGTTTGGGAGTACCGCACCCATATAGCCCGTGGGTTACTAGATGACCCATACTATCCATGGGTCAGAAAACTACGATGAAAGCTATATAGTTCAGGATTAAATTTCAAAGGTTCATATAA
>NW_025863050.1:0-1895 GCF_002878395.1 Capsicum annuum
CTTAGCTCAGATCTTTTCAAAATAAAATTAACTAATAAACAGTTCAATAATTCACAGCGGGATCCATCTTGCTACCCTTTTCATACTAATCAATAAAAGTGGATTTCTTTTCTCATCTAGGGTTCAAAAACACCCTTTTTTATGATCGAAAGGTCAAAGCTTCTTCATCATCCCAAATCATTCAAACTCAAGGTGTTTATAACACATGATTTCTCAAAAACAACATTCTTAAATAGAGTTCAAAACTCATGTCTCAATATCACACTAAAACTTATCAAGATTCAAGCTTTACATCATAAACATATATAAATCCCTTCAAAATCTGGAAAATTCAGTTATAAGGTACAAAATATCATCATTCTCATATAATTCCGCTTCTAAAATATCAAAAATATCATAATCTCATGATAATCAATATAGGATATAAGTTTATGCTTCAAAATCATAGTAAAACATATGAATCCATAACTTCGTAAAAGAAAGTATTTTTGGGCAACGAAAGAGTGTTCTAGTTGAAAAACCCCACATACCTTAAACTTGAAGCTTTGAATGACTTTTCGAATGACGTAATGTTATTCACGAACTTTTGGGTGTCCTTCGTAGCCTTCGTAACGGGGATTCCGAATATGTAAACATTATAGAATTCTCACGGTTGAATCTCTAACTATTGGGGTTTATATGTTGAAACCCTAAAGGTTGTTCTTGGTGATTTTGAGAGAAAGTAAACTTATTTTGATGTTGTGGGAGTTTAATCCCGTGTTATAGACATATATAGGGGTGTTTTTGGCACTTGGAAGTGAGGTATGCGGCGCATAACCCATGGAAGACCTTAAGGTGTTCATCGCACACCTTATGGCAGACATTTAAGTGTGCATCACAGTCCCAATCGTACATATTTGATTGGGCGGTGCATTGCCCATCGCACACCCTTACTGCCTCTCACAAAAATGGGCATAACTCTTCGCTCGGGTATCAAATTTTTGTGAAATTGGTATCGTTGGAAAGCTAATTCAATTATCTACAATTTGATAGGTATTAGGATGAAAAATTCCATGTATATTAAGAGATATTCATGTTTGAAGTTGACTCTTGTAGAATCGAATGTCAAACTTTGGATGAATCAATTAGTCTTAGCTCAAATGTGTTCTAGGTCATTGCTATGAACATTTTTCACCTCTAAACTACTCCATAGACTAAGATAATGATCATGAAACTTGTATTCACATGAGAATCACTTGGATTAGAGCTTAGACGTGCAGGAACGACGGTTAGAATTCTAGCATGAAAATAAGGGGTATTACATAATCTCCCCCTTGGGAACATTTGTCCTCGAATGTGGATAATTAAGATGAAACACAGGGGAATCTCAGTCTTCAAGCTAACCTGTACAACTGATATAAACTGAATCACTGAATCTCAAACATAATGATTCACTGAACTGAACTGCATGTGCCTAAATTCTCATGAAAATAATTATATGGCTCAGATAGAAACGAGAGTATCAACTTATGAGTAACCATTACTTTGCGCTGGATCTGATCTCATGAGAAAAGATGATAGGTTTATGGCATGAAAAATCGGGGTATTACAACATCCCCCTTAGGATCGTTCGTCCCTGAATGATAATAATTTGATGAAAATACTAGGAAGAGACTGTGATACTACACAGGATACTTACGAACTGAATCATGACATAATTTCTGAAACTGAAACCGATGCATGAACTGAGCTAAATTCATAATTTAATTGGACACAAACACATTGCCTCTTGGAATGTACATACGTATAAGACTGCGGATAGTAAGACTAGCTGGAAAATTAAGAATCTATAGGAGCTTCCTTGCTTGCTAAACTAGATTACAGGCTATATGGACTGGATCATACTGACTACCCAT
>NW_025863051.1:0-3604 GCF_002878395.1 Capsicum annuum
AATATGGCCAAGGAATGCTACTGATCTTAGCCAAAATTTGCACTTGTTGAACTTAGTGAATAACTGGTGATCCCTGAGAGTCTGAAGAACAATCCTAAGATGGTCTACATGATCACGCTCTGTACGAGAATAGATTAGAATATCATCTATAAATACTATAACAAACATGTCTAAGTACTGCTTGAACACACGATTCATCAAATCCATAAAAGCTGAAGGGGCATTGGTAAGACCAAATGACATGACTAAAAATTTGAAGTGACCATACCGAGTATGAAAAGTTGTCTTTGGAATGTCACATTCTCTGAGCTGATGAAAGCCTGATCTCAGGCCTATCTCAGAGAAGTAACTGGCACCCTGAAGTTGTTCAAATAGATCATCAATCCTAGGAAGAGGATATCTATTCTTTTTCGTGACCTTGTTGAGTTAATGGTAATCAATACACATCCTGAAAGAATCATCTTTCTTGCACATGAATAATACTGGCGCACCCCATGGGGAAATGCTGAGTTTGATGAATCCCTTATCTGAGAGATCTTTTAACTGATCTTTCAGTTTCTTGAGTTTTGCTGGTGCCATTCTGTAAGGTAGAATAGAAATAGGTTGAGTATCCGAAAGAAGGTCTATGCCGAAGTCTATTTCTCTTTTGGGAGGAATGCCTGGAAGATCTTCGGAAAAGATATCTGAGTATGCATTAATAACAGGGACTATTTTGAGGCTGGGATATTCAGAACTAGAATCTTTAACATGCATGAGATGATACACACACTCCTTAGAAATCATTTTCCTTGCTCTAAGGTAGGAAACAAGTTAACCCTAGAACGCTGAAATGCTACCCTTCCACTCTAGGACGGGCTCATTCGGGAACTGAAACTGAACTATCCTATTTTTCTAGTCGACTGTGGCATAGTAGGAATAAAGCTAATCCATGTCGAGATGACATCAAAATCAGTCCACTCTAACTCCACTAAATCTGCTAATGTGGATTTCTGAGATCATAACTAGGTAGTTCCTGTATACCTGCTGGGCTATGATGGTTTTACCTACTGGGGTAGAGACTGAGAAGGGCTCTGCTAGGACTTCGGGACTGATTCCAAAATTTCCTGCTATGTATGGAGTAATAAAAGATAAAGATGGACCTGGGTCTAGCAAAGCATAAACATGAACATGAAAAATTTATAACCTACCAGTAACGACATCAGGAGAATTTTCTTGATCCTGCCGAGAGTGAAGAGCATAGAGTTTGTTTGGGCGTTGCCCACTGGTAGCACTGGAAATTGCACCCTACTGGTTCAGGCAACTGGATTGAGCTGTAGAATGATTTTACTAACCATGAAAAATTGACTACAGACACTCCCTAATCCTGTGTCCTGCCTTGCTACAACTAAAATAGACATCACTACCGGCTCTGCAAATGCCCTTGTGGTTCTTACCATAAGTCTAAAAAAGAGGATTCGTTCGAGCATTGCTAACACTGCCCTGAGATTTAGAGCCTGGCACTTTGTCTGTATTGCCTTCTCTGAACTTCAGCACTGCAGTGGTGGCAGAGAAAGGAGCTAGAACGGCTGACTTAGAGTGAAACTGTGAATGGTTTCCTCCATCTGACTTGGGGTGAGCAAAATTAAAATTACCTGACCTTGCTCTCTTGTTCTGCCTCTACCTAGTCTTAAACTTCTGCTTTTCTACTTGATGGGCATGGGTTATGAGTCTGGATAAGGTCATATCACCGATCAGCATCGCAGACCTACACTCATTTACCACGCTATTGTTGACCCCTGACATGATTCTCATCTTAGCTCTATTGTCTGCAACTACATGAGGAGCACACCTGGCTAGCTGAGTAAATCTGAGAGTATACTCCCTAACCATCATATTCCCCTGCCTGAGGTTGATGAACTCAAGAACTTTGGCTTCCCTCAGCTCTTGGCGAAAGAATCTATTTAATAAGGCCGTGACAAATTTCTCCCACTCGATAGGGCCTATATCATCTAACCTCTCAGACTTCCACTGTTTGTACCAATCATGAGCAAAATCCTGTAATTGGTAGGTGGCTAACTCAGCACTCTCAATAAAAGTAACACCCATGATATCAATGAACTTCTGGACTTGGTCAATGAACTCCTGCGGGTCCTCATCAGACTTAGACCCATGGAAAGATGGAGGGTTCATCCAGGTGAAGTCCCAAACCCTAGCTGCTTTGGGATTTGCCAATGGATTAGCCGCAATGACTAGTGGCCGTTCAATCTGTGCAACCATGGACTGAGCAAGTATGGTAAATATGGCTGTAAACTCCGCATGGGAAACATGTTCGCCCAAAGGATCTTTGGGATGAGGAGCTGGTTGGTTTCTTCTCTTTGGGTCCATGGTCTAGAATAAGAGAAGAATGGATTAGATTGAGAGTTCAACTTGCGATTATGCTCATAAGTATGACATAAATAATGAAGAAAGGGGACTGTTCCTAAAACATCTTATAGCCTCCCTCACATAAATGTGGCGTGCAACACACCTATGTACAAGACTCTACTAGATGCGGCTTTTAGAATTCCTAGGACTCTATTGAACCTTAGGCTCTGATACCAAGTTTATAACACCCTGATTCGTTGAACCGGAATGCTACATGGTGCCTATGACCTCGAGGGACCACAAGCTAACCCATGACTGATATCGATACCTTTTCACTGCAAATCATGATATAATAATGTGGAATACATAGAACTGTAAGGCCATAAGGTTCAACTGAATACAATCATATGGGTGAAATACCCAAAAAACCTCAATCTAAACATAAATCTGAACATAAATCTGAAAGCCTCTAAACTATTTGAAAAAGGAGTTAAAGGAACATGTCTCCAACTAATTTCATAAAACTGAACTGAAGAAATAAATAAATGAATAAAATCATATTGTCCTCGAATCAATGAGGACTCACTGTGTCTCTACGACTGGAATGCTACCGCCACTGCTGGGCTGGAACTCGTGTCTCGAAACCTATGGTGTAACATGAAAAGAAATAACCATAGCACAAATATGTAAGTACAACTGGAGTACTGAGTATACGGGGAGGGTAGGCTGAATATAAGGGGTTTCATGCATGAACAACACTGACTGACTAATATGAACATGGGAGTGCAAACACACATATATAGAAAATGGGACCATGAATACATGATAGCATGACTTGTAAGCTAATACATGGTTTACTGATAACTGTCATGACTGATACTAAAACTGATAACATGGACAACTGTATCTGACAGTCCTGTATATACTAAAATCTGAAGAACACCCTAAGTTCTTTTACAGAGACTGATACTGAAACTCTGGGAAGTAGTGTTTAACCGACAAGCCCCATGTAAGCCATTATGGCTATGCTAGGGTCCAATCTCTACCCCGACTGAAGGGGTGTCAATACCGTGCCACGGGTAAGGATAGCTTGTGAGTGACCCTTATCTGGCGGGTACTCAATGAGAATGGTAGGAACCCTAAATTGATGGGTTAAGCCACATCATCAACGCTAATCTAACGAGTTAAGATGTCTCAACCTACACTGGCTACGTAGTTCTGGAATACAAGGATGTCTACTAAGAATCACACCCTGAATTGG
>NW_025863052.1:0-1007 GCF_002878395.1 Capsicum annuum
ATATATATATATAAGACCAAAAGAGGCGGAAATGATCAAAATGCCCTTTTAAAAAGAGTTGAAAATTACTGATCGGAGTCTGTGACGGTCGACTGATGGTCCATCAGAGCAACTAACGATCCACCAAATCGTCCGTCACTCGAGTGCCAAAACTGGGACATTCTGCCTCGACGTGACGGTCGAAGTGACGATCCATCAGGAAACTGATGGTCCACCAGATCGTCCGTCACTCGGGGGTCATAAATGGGACATTCTACCTCGATTTGACGGTCCTCTTGATGGTCCGTCAAATTTTTGGCGGCCCACCATTTTGGCTGTCGCACGATGGCCAGAAAAAGGGGTTATTGCCTTGGCTTAACGAGACAACTGACGGTCTGCCAAGGACTTGACGGTCCACTAGATCGACTGTCAAACCTGGCAATTCCGACAATGCTTTGTAAAACGATCATAACTTCCTCGTCCGACGTTGGATTTTGATGAAATTGGTATCGATGGAAAGCTTATTCAATGTTCTACATGATAGAAAGTAGAAATTAGAGAAATACACCACAATATAAACATCAATCACTTTAAAATCCACCCCTATCCACTCAAAAGACAGATTTAGGCTTAAGGAACGATCGGGGTATTACAGTAGTTGAAATTTGGGATAAAGGTTAGAGGAGCTTTTGACCATTTTCTCTCCAAAATTTTAAAGAAATGTATACTACTTGATCTTAGCCAAAAGGCCGAGAAAGGTATAAGAATAAGTATACTACACTATCATTTAGTATGATTCAATAAATTGTGTCTATGACAATATTTATTTATGGGCAAACTATAACTAATACTATTATAAATAAAAGTTATAATTCGATTTATAACTGTTCCTAACAAATTTTAATCCTTTAAAAGTGATGATTAATAACATCATTATTTAAAAAACCACTTCACAAGTAAAATAACATAAAAAAAAAGTTGGAAAAGAAAGAAAAGACAAAAAAGTAAAAGGAAAAAAGGGATTTTAA